>NW_024499240.1:14277848-14537400 GCF_017590055.1 Onychostruthus taczanowskii | reverse complement strand
AGGCGCCTCCAGCCGCCGCTCGCCGCTCTCGGCGCTAGCCCGCCCGCCGCCCGCCGCGGCCCGGCGGCGCTGCCGGTAGCGCGGGGTCTGTGCACCCGCTCGGAGGGAGCCTTGGAGGAGCCGGGGAAGGGGGCGCAGGCGCCGTCGCCGACTCCCGGCGAGACCCCCGCCGACAGCGGCCACAATAACCACGGCGGCGGCAAGGAGGTGGCCGTAGGCGGCGGCGGGGAGAAGTGAGTGTGGAGGGGGCGGCGGGCGCGGGGGATGATGCGGAGGCGCCATGTGAGCGCCGCCTCCCCTCGCACGCGTGGTGCCTGCGGAAGGGGCCGGGCCGGGCCGGCGCTTCCCCGGCAGGTGCGGGGACCCCGGGGCTGCCGGGCTCCATCCCGGCCGCTCCCCGGGTGCTGCGGGCCCGGCTGCCGGCGGCTCGGAGCGGGAGGGAGGCGCACACGCGTGGCGGGGGGCGTGTGCGCCGCTCGGGGCTCCGCTGCCCGCGGCGTGCGGCCCAGGCTGCGCCTCGGGCTTCCCCCGGGCGTCCCTCCCTGCTCTCCGTGGGTGGTAGCGTGGCTTTGGTAGCGCTTCCACTTGGCTAAAAATATTTTTCAAGAGAAGCGAGAGCTGTGTCATCTCGCATTAATTATTAAAGGCAGTGTGCGTGGTGCGTAGTGCTGCCTCGGAAGTTTCGCGGCGCTGTCTTCTCCGCGGATGCGTCCCCGTGTAACCTGCCCTAGGGTGACCCAGCCTTGGCGGGGGCACTGGGGACTGGGTGATCTCCAGAGGTCCCTTCCAGCCTTAACAGTTCTGTAATCTAGTGCAGCCAGGGACAGATACTGCCATCCGCACGTGGTGAGTATAGATGTTTATAGGTGTTGCAGGATGTGTGCCTGTGCTGAGGTGCTTACTTGTCCCTTGGTGACAAAGGTGTATGCAGGTAGTAGAATGATAAGGCTGTATATTTCTATGAAATTAGTATTCCTTCACTCAGAAACTGAAATACTCCTTAATAAAAAAACCAATCCAAAAACATCAGAGACAGGTGTATCCGTTCCAGTTTTTGTACCTGGTAGTGGATACCTGAGTATAATGATGAGGTTAATGGACAGAATGTTCTTCTCTGTTAGTCTTCAGCTTTATGTAATTCTTGAGTATTCATTCCCTACCACCCCCTGTCTTGGCAGTCTGTACATTGGCTGTTTGAGCCTGGGTACATTTAGAATCTCAGATAACCTTTTACAAGAAATTTGACAGCTTAACTGCAAGGCCAGTGAAGATTTCTCCTTTGTATGTGTTTGAAATGTACCCCATGGCATTCCTGTAGGCACCCTGTGGCTTGATGATGGGGTGGCATAATTACAATTAAACCCAAGCTGTTTCCCAGGCTTTGCTATGCTTATTACCTGTAGGAAAAGAGCAAATGACAGAAGAAACAGGGCCGAGAAAGTTTGTTTTGACACCGAGTAAAGTCTCTGTTAGTCTAATGCCAAGAGGAAGTCTGGGGAAGATTCCACAAAGCCAGTCAGGAAGGCTTCAGCCCTTAGCTTGTTAATAGTCCTGCTTTTCAGTTGTGGTTTGTGGGGCTTTTTTTTTACCATGAACTTCAGTATGGCAGGTGGGGGGAGAGGCTGTGACCTTGTTCTTCTCTGGTTTTTCCCCCCAGATGTATCAGCTGCTCAGCCTGGTTCAGTGGGGCACAGCCTGCTTTGAAGGCATCACCAGTTACTTCTGCTGTCAGATGCCTTAAAAAATGCATGCCCATCAGGTTATGTAACTATGCAATATAATGCACAATCATAACGGCTAGTATTTTTGAATTTATGCTGTTGTTCAACAAATGCAGAAGTCTGCATTTCTGTCTTAAAAAATGCATGCCCGTCAGGTTATGTAACTATGCAATATAATGCACAATCATAACGGCTAGTATTTTTGAATTTATGCTGTTGTTCAACAAATATGAAGTCTCCCCTTTGGATTAGCTCTCTATAATGCTTTGGAACAAAAAAAATTATCCTTCTGTAGTTGAATAGGTGTGGTTTATAAAGACTGCATGTCTGCTTTCAAGCAGAAATACAGACATTAAAAACTTTGGAAAAAACCAGCATGTCATGGGTTTTGGAGGATATTTCAAAGGTGATTTATTGAAGAGGTAATATTTTCTTAAACTGAGCTGTTATTAGCTTCCTACAGCTAGCATCAGTTAGGGAAATTCTTTAATTTCTAACTTGTGTGGCAAAGCTATGTAATCACAAACCAGTTAAACACTTGTAATAATTTTTGGCTTTTGTCAAAATGATGTATTTGAAAGTCAGTTCTTTATATCTTACTGCAAAATGAACAGGGAGAAATTCTATAAAACATCTAGCATGTAGTTACAAACACAGAAAAAGCTAGAAACTTTAATTTCAGGTTGTGCAGGAATGCCTGGTGGCACATTAGTCAGGCTGCTGGATACTTTCATTTTTACTTTTCTTGAAGCAGAACTGGGAAAATCTTCCTTCAAGCATTTGTAAATGGTACATTCCATGTGGAAGTTATTGCTATATTAAGACAGAGTACAGGCTTGAGAAGAAAAGCGAGGTTCCTCAAAAGACAGGTGTCTGAACTGCATTGACAACTGGGCTAAGTCTGTGTTCTGCTGATTCCAGCACTTTGCCATCCGTAGTGTCTTAACATTTCAGTCATGTTTGACAAATGGTTTGTGGACTCAACTGGCAATAGCCTTTTTCTTTTTTAGTTAGTGTTGGGGGCCTATTTTTTTCTATTTGATTATAAGGTCACGGTTCTGGGATACTGAAATAACCCATGATGTCAAAAGACAGCCTAAGGTTTTCCTGTTTATTTGCTTTCCTAACACTCCTTGTGTACAGAGTAGGAGTTGCAAGTAAAAGCCTAAAAGGTTCTGTGCAAAGACTACAGAGAAATTTAGAACAGTTCAATTCCTCATAGTGAGAATAAATTATGAGGTCTGTGGCTGATGAAATAACTAGTATCCCATTGCATAACCAGATCCCCTGGTGCATTTTTTCCATAACATCTTCCACCACCTCCTTATCCTTGCTATCCAGCCTTCACACTATGTATCCAACTGCAACTTAATGTATTTCGGACAGGAAAAATAATTGAGCTTGAGCTGAGAATGGTCACAGACCGGTAAATTTAATTAATAGGAATTGTGGATTAAAACACAATAGTATCTATGCTCAAGCCTAAGACATTCCTCAGTTGTGGATGTGTGTAATGTTTAATACCCTTTGCTCCTGCTTTCAATGTAACTTTGCTTGCTTTTACTTTCAGTATGCGTTCATCTTGTGCTGAACAGTAAAGGGATGAAACAGTTTATCTTAGTAGAATCTATTTCTAAATTAAAAAGGCCTTGATTAAGGTGAGAGAGAGGAGCAAAGTGTGAGTGACCCTAACTTTTGAAAGCTAAATTGCTCACTTTTTTTAGCCAATAGGGCTAGATGCTAGTATATAGAATATCAACAAACAGTTAAAGGAAGTGTTTTAGGGTTTCTTTTTTTTTTTTTTTTTTTTTTTTTTTTTTTTTTTTAAATGACAAGGGAGTGGTAGGTAGTGCTCTTTTTTTAAGGGCAGGGATGAATTCTGGAGATACTTTTCAAAATAAATTTTCTTTTGCTGGCCAGATAACAGAGGAATAACAAGTAACCAGGCAGTGTTTCATTTTGCTGATACTTCTGATGGAGTGTGGATACAATACTCAGAGATGTGAGAAACAGAAGTGCACTTTTATTAGACCTTTCATAACCTCTGTAGAGGCCAAGGTTTTGAAGCTAGAGTTTGGGTGGTTTTTTTTTGGTGTTTTTTGTTTTTTTTTTTTTTTTTTTTTTACCAGAAGCACTTTGTTAGCTACTAAACATGTCTAAGTTTATAAATGTGTAGTTTATAAGTATGTAGTTCTTGGGTAGATAGTTGCCCACCGTTATGGGACCAGTGTCTCACTATAGAGTGATACAGAGTGGACAGAAAGCAGTTACTTAGTGACTTGACAAGTGTTGGAGATACAACCAAGATACACAGCATTTGTAGTATGGTGACAAATTCTTCAAGGTGCCTGTCTTAGGTAGAGTGGCTACTGACTGTGACTTGCAGCTTTCATAGAATCCCAGAATAGTTTGGATTGGAAGAAACCATTTAAAGGTCACTTAGTCCAAACCCCTCTGCAATGAGCAGGGGCATCTTCAACCAGATCAGGCTGCTGAGAGTCTCATGCAGTCTGACCTTGAATGTTTCCAGGGGTGGGGACCTGTTTCCAGGTCTGGACAGCCTGTTCCAGCATTTCACCACCCTCCCCATAAAATTTCTTCATTATATCTGATATAAATCTGCCTTCTTTTAGTGGAAAACCATTACGCCCTCATCGTGTTGCGACAGACCCCGTTAAAAAGCCTGTCCCTATCTCTCTTTTAGACTCACTCTAGGTACTGAAAGGCTGCAGTGAGGTCTCCCAGGACCCTCCTCTTCTCCAGGCTGAGCAACCCTAGTTCCTTGAGCCTTACCTCTTAGAGGGGAGGTGCTCATCCCTCTGGCCATCCTGGTGGCTTCCTCTGGACGTGCTCCAGTGGGCTGATGCCATTCCTGTGCTGAGGGCCCCAGAGCTGAAGGTAGTACTCTGCGTGGGATCTCAGCAGAGTGGAGTAAAGGGAAAATCCCCTCCTTGACCTGCTGCCCACACTGCTCTGGATGCAGCCCAGGACAGATTTGGCTCTGAGTACCACTGCCTGGGTCATGTCCAGCTGCTCCTTCACCAGCACCCACAAATCCTTCTCGGCAGGGCTGCTCTAGGTCTGTTCTTCCCCCGGGAAGATTCCAGGAGTTACTGTGGTCCAGGCGTAGAACTTTGCACTTTACTTGGCTGAGCTTCATGAGGTTTATACCTGGACAAGCTTCTTGAGTGTGTCCAGGTCTCTCTGGATAGTGGCCCATCCCTCAGGCTTGTCACCTGCACCACTCATCTTGGTGTCATTGGCAAACTTGCTGAGGCTTCATTTGATCCCGGTGTCATTGATGAAGATCTTCAGTGGTCCCTGAGGGAGCATTGTTTGTGACAGTAATTGTAATCTCATTCTTATGACTGGTGTCATATTTGTTAATAATGCCTGAAATTATTATTAGCAATATCATACCTTTATATAATTTGTTGTTCTGTAAATCCTGTTCTGCATTTTGGCAGTTCTGTCCTGAAGAACAGAGTAGGAATCTTCCGCATTATTTGAAATTTAGTCTTGTTTTTATCCTAGAAATTCAGCATTTGTTAAAATGAAGTCCCCCCAGAATCTGGTGTAGACATTGTACTGGTGCAAAAGGAAGATCTGAAAGGACTACAAAGTCCTATGTCCAACATATGGACTTCATATGTTGGTTTTTCTTTGTATTTAAAAAAATCAGTCCACCAGTATTGTAGTCCACAGATTAGTATACTACCAAAGTCTAGTTGTTTAATAGTCTGGTGGTTTTTGGTCTTTTTTTTTTTTTTTTTTTTCCCCAGAAGGTAAAGATATATCAAGTCATTATTCATGAAATCTGGTAAACCGGAATTTCCACTTAATTTGACTGTGAAAATTGCAAGTTCCCTGACCTGAAAAACAGCTTTTTACGCGTGTGTGTGTGTGTGTGTGTGTGTGGGGAACAGAATTATCTCGCTAAGTGTGTTCACAGTGCCAAAACACATCTTTTAGGTTAAGCAAACATCAGTTACTGACATCACTGATCTGATAAACTGCAGAGCAAGCCTTTTCACCCCTATTTAGTTGATAAACTTTACCAAAAGATGGACTCTTTGACAAAGAGCAATTTTCTGTAAATATATTGAATGTCATCCTCTTTGCTTTGGTCATCTGTGCAGCTCCATTGTTTAATTAGGCTGAGTGACCCAATATTGAACTACAGCAGATGTGAAAGATATGGAAACTACGTTGAGAGATTCTCTGCTGTGAAAGGTGCAGGTCTCTTTAATAGATTAAAATCTTATGAAGAGGCAGGTAAAATCTTGGTTAAATTGCTGAAGTATTTTTCTGCATCTTTCCAGATAGAAATTCCATACTTGGAACAGCTGTAAAATTGAGTAATTGCTCAGAAATGTGTAATTAAATAGGTTATCAGTTAACATTTCTCAGTGTGTTTGCTGGCTGGTTTTGCCAGAGTGAAACAGGAAAGTTTCCTCTGCCAGACCTTAAGCAGCCCTTAAGTCCGGGAACGACTTGTGTAGCAGAGACATTCCTTAAAACATGAAATCTCGACGTTTTGCAGAGCTCAGTTGAATGCTTTGTGTGAGTGATGAAGATGTAGGGGCGTAGATGATGTAACTTAGCATAACTTTTAAAATTTTTCCTTGCAGAATTAGGATGCAGGCATCCTAAAGCTTTAGTTGCTGTGTTGGTAGTTCTGGTTCTGTTGGCTTGACTGGACATACTGTCCCCAAAGGATTGAAAATGAAACACCCTGCCTGGAAGACCTGAATTTTCTTTAGCAAAAGGGCTGCTCAGTAGTTTGCTTGAGGTAGTTGCAAGCGTTTGTCTTGGTTGAATTGCCAGCCTGTCTGTGCATTAGTCAGCCAGCATAATTTAAATTAAAAAAAAAAAAAATCTAGACTGTAAGACAAGGAAAGTTCTGTTGGCTTACAAAGCTGTCTTCTGTTCTTAGTATGTAAGTACAAGGTTTTAAATTGGAAAATGAGAGGTGATATTTTTTTATTACTTGTTTTCACAGCTAGTTACGAGGAAAGGCGGGAGGCAAGGGCAGTCTAGATGTTGTCTTAAATTTATAAGGGTATTTGGGTACAATCAGATTTTTATTAAAAATAAATCATGAGTCTGACTTGTGTAAGTATTGGGAGAGGAGAGGATTAAACGTCAGTCAGTAAGATTGCATTGGCCTATCTAGGGTCTATGCTTAGCTGTAATATTTTATTTTTGCAGTTGTAACCCTGAGTTCTGTTATTCAAAGAATTACTAATCTCTTGACAACTTCAGTGACTAGAATTTGGACCTACTTTTTGTAAACATATGCAGAAATGCATAAAAATACATAAGTTGCCACTGAGCATTCTAGTTTCAGGTAATAGTTTATCTATTACTGTATGGTAACAAAGCATTGCCAGTATTAATAGATTATAAGATGGACCTTTAAAACTGATGGTTAAAATAATGTAAGACTGTATACTCTGCGTTTTAGTTACTATCTACATATTTTTTTCTTTTGGTTTTATGTTTTTTTGTTTGTCAAATATTGGAACATTGGCTTTTTTGTCTGGAAACAAACTTGGGCACTTCAGGCGACCAAAGAGTCAGAATCCCTTTGCTGTCACTGCCCCTCTCAGTCTGGAAGTGTAGTGGGCACTGCTTACAGGGCAAGTGTAAAGACTTGGGCTCCTGCCTGCTGCAGGGTGCTTTGGGATATCAAGGAATATTTTTATACTTTTTACAGGCTTAATCTGTAAACTTCAAAGGGAAGGGAAAGCTGTCAGTACTACAGCTTTCTGTCTTAGAAGGAATCTGAGTGCTTAGTTTGGTAGGTTTTATTTAGATTTCACATGAAATGGAGATGCAGGTAATGAAAACCTGCAGGCTAGGGGAAGCCTATCTCAGAGTGAAACGGGTATGATCCCAGGTAACACCTGGGATCCTTGGAGAGTGCTGTGTTTACACTGATAAGCACAGTGACCATTAAAGGTGCATCTACACTGGGTTTACTTAGCTAAGTAGGTGTGATGAGAGTCACTCCTTCTGCTTCAGGTGCTCTATTATGCTGCAAATGGCTTTGCTTGTTTCATGGTAACTGATGGGGCTTACATAAGCTTCTAGAAGGATAGGGACTTCAGGACTCCTCTGTGGAGTGCTGAAAACGGGACTGTTTTGAAGAAAATATTACACATTTATCATCTCTTTCTCTTGCCTGTAGAACAGTTGGGTCAGTATGCTCTACAATTTCATTATGGGGCATATACATGCTGGAATCTTATAAATAATTTATCCTCTGCAAGTAACGTACCTACCCTTGGTAACATCAAAAAGAGTGATGTGTGATTAATGTGCTCCCCAAAAAAATCTAAATATAATCTTAACAGTAAATGTATGACAGTAAAAATATGACTGAGTTGCAGTTAAGAATGATGTGATTAATGTGCTCCCCAAAAAATATGATCTTAACAGTAAATGTATGACAGTAAAAATATGACTGAGTTGCAGTTAAGAATGTTTGCTATTGTAAAATATATGTATGCTGCTTGTAAGATTACCATTTTTTTCTGCTTAAAGTCTAAGCTTTGTGTTCACCGATGAAATAGTTCTTTGAAATTAATGGTAGCAGTGAAAATGTGTTTGCCTGAGGATAATGCAAAAATGGGTGTAAATAAAAATAGGCACTAAAATAATCTATGCTTTTTTTTTCTGTTTTCCAGTAAAATGAAACAAGGTCTCCTTCCCAGTTTAGAAGATCTTCTTTTCTATACTATTGCAGAAGGACAAGAAAAAATACCAGTTCATAAATTCATAACTGTAAGTTTACTGTTCCAAAGTGCTGTATGCAAGCTAACTACTGCAAGGTTATTTTAACATTTTAAATGGAAGAATGGAAAGCAAAGAATTTCTCTTGTACGTGTTTATCTGCGGGAAGGAATGTATTGTCCCCCCCAGAGCAGTTTCTGTAGTTGAAATATTAATGTTATTATTCACTGCTTTGATGTGCAAAAGAGTATGCTTGAAAGCAGCTGTGCCTGTGGCATGGCTCAATAGTATTTGTGCTTCTGTAAAATGTAGTTGGACCACTGGATTTCAAATAACATTAATGTTCTGACATAAAATGCAGCCAAAATGGCGAAAGGAAATTGCTAAAGATTCAGCCAAGTGTCACAATGTCTGTGTTGATGGTGCAGTGGCAGATCTCTTACAGTGATAAATGCTGAGCAGTAGATAACTAGATTGTAATAGCAAATCTTTTCACTTAGTAATTATTGTTTTATTGTAATAGGCACTCAAATCTACAGGATTACGTACATCTGATCCTCGATTGAAAGAGTGCATGGATATGCTAAGACTGACTCTTCAGACTACTTCAGATGGTGTTATGCTGGACAAAGACCTTTTTAAAAAGTAAACTTTCTGTCAATTACGTACCTGTATAATTCTGAATGAATGCTGTCTGTGTGTTACTGAGTGCTGTCTTAAGGAGAGACATAAGGTATATAAATCAGTTAGGAAGGGTGTCAAACACACCCTCCTGATGCTGTTCTGATGAAAGTTTGTTCTCAGATTTCATGCAGCGGGCAGGCTGTGTGGTCTCCACAAGAGCTTAATGTGTCAGTGTTGTTTGCATGTGTGTCTGACCCCATACTGCAGCTCCTGGTCAGGTGCCAAACAAAATTAATTGATGCAGCATGAAGTGTTTAGTATGATTACGTAAAACTGCTCTCTTGCTGCACTTGTCAGTTTTTAATCTGAAGTTCAGGATGCTGCTTCTGTGTGGCAAGATGTTCAGAGCATGTATGTAATTCTAAAAGTGAGTGTGTGGAAAACAGTGATGTTAAATTTCAAGCTATGTGGAGATGAGAGGAGTTAGGATTGCAGACATTGGTCTGTTTTGGAAAAGATCTGTGTGCCGTATTTTAGTGATGCTTTTGTTTGTTCTTTTTTTAGCCAAGTCTGTAGTCAGCTGAAAAGTATAAGCACTGTTCAGGTTGTCTTCTGTTCATTTCAAGCACACTCCTTTGCTCCTCTACTTATAGCTTTTGTGTACCAAAAGACTGGAGATGTAGAGGCTCTTAAATTTTGAAATGAAATTTTTAGACTATTTTTCTGTCTGCATTTTTATTCCACTTGCAGAGTAAATCTTAATACCTAAAACTTATTTGCACATATAATTTTTTAAGTGCATATATATAATACATATATTTTATGTACATGTAGGTATATAAAATATATACAGTATATACTTATAGTATATATTTATATAAGAACATTTTTGGAAATAGATTGAGAAGAAGTTAATGTCTGTGTGTGCAACAAAAAAGCCAATCAACTCCTTAAACAGATGTCAGATACTTTGTAAAGGTCCAGCATGGACTAACTTTACTCCTGTGTTGAGTTCTAGACCAGGTCTTCACTGTTTTTCTTGTCAGCAGAGTAAGAACGCTAAATTGTTAGATTCAGAAACCTTCCTGGGTGTATGGGTGGATTGGAAAGGAAATGCATTTGCTATTATGTGTTACATTTATACTAGAAGGCTTATTTGTCACAGTAAACTGAATTACGTTTTAGGCAAGGGCTCTTCATTTGAAAAAGAATTTATTGCTAATTAGCAGGATTATCTTATGTTCTGTGTCACATCTCTGGGATTTGATCCTCTGTGTGAAGAGAGTAGTCGTTACTATAACAATTTGTGGAAACTTTACATGGTTGCTTCTTGAATATGAATCTTGTTTCACATAGCAAGTTTTTCTTTGCAGTAGCAGAAGGTTCCTTTGTAACTGCTTTTGTAAATTAAAAACCCCTGAACTTCAGTTACCTGTTCATTGTAGGGACACTGTATTTGTTGTGAATAGGCTTGCACAGGGTCCCTGTATTTTCTTCTATGAGTATTTAATGTGTGAAATACAATAATGTATCTGGTCAGCTGTACTTACCTCAGGATTTGAAAGCTTCAGTTTTGTAAACATAAAAGTCAGTGATGTAATTCTCCTCTTGAATTTGAATCCAAAGCTGCCAGATCAATGAAGTATCAAGATTAAGTGATCTGGAGTAGTGGTAGCATAAGTTTGACTAAATCAATCAAGTCCAGTAGAAATTACCTGTAAAATAGACCAGCTCATATATCTGTCTTGTCTGTCATTCTGTATGCGTTTTTAGTTGTTCTAAACATTAGGCTCCAATTCAACTAAAATTGCATTATTTTGAAGTTTTTTGGCTTTACAGCACTCTCCACATCAGAAAGAATCTCCATGTTACAGGCAGAACAACTTGGAGTTTCAATCTTTCATCTGCAGAATTTCTTGAGATGAAGATTTCTGGGGTGCACATTTCCGAGAGAGAGTTTATAAATTAATGAATTAGCTGTTAATGTTGCATTTGTGTAACATAATGTGGTCTTTGCAGGGTGAGACCAGGCTGCTACTGAAAGCAGTGCAACATGCTGGTTAGCTTGATATGAGAATTTTTTTCCTTTCCTTTTTTCCTTTTTGGTACTACTTAATATAATAGTACTCAGTTATAATAATAGTACTCAACAATTCATCTATTATTAGATTAAACTTGTGCTGCTTTATGTAGGGAAGCAGTAATAAGCAATCAGACAGAACTTGAAAAATAGATCAACCTAACAAGGTGGTAAAGAAAACAAAGTTATCCTAACTTTATGCTGAAGAGCAAAGATACAATTTCCAAACCCCTCAAACTGTTGCTTTCAAACTCTGCTACACAAGTCACTGACAATTAATATTGATCATAAGACTTGTAGCCTAATCTTCCTAACCAAAATGTATCAGGAAAAGTTTATTGTTTGAAATGACATTTTTTAAAGTGAGGCAAGAAATGCCTGGATTGGGATTTGGCAAGAGAGTTCTGGGTTTTTTCAGGTTGAGATTGTAAAGTTTGTGGAAATGGAAGAATGTAAAGTATGACTTTTTAGTGTACCTATCCTGAGCACCACTAAACTATGTGAGAGATGAGGGCCAAGTTGTTCACAATATTTGACTGTAGAAAGGTTTTTATTTATCAGTGTAATTATTTACTTGAATTCCTCCCTGTGATCTTTTCCTATTGCTCCACTGCTTCGGAGCCTGAGGCCAGCCATCTCCAGAGGGTTATCTGGAACATAATTAGTTAATTACTTCGGTGGGAGGAGATGTCAGATGCAGAATTTTAGAGGCTGTCTTGGCTCATGTCCTGGCTGACTGAAAACTGTCAAACCTGTTTAGTGTCCTGTTAAAGGGACACCCAAGAACTCTCTTATTTTCTCCATGCACCTATTGTTCTGAATGCCCATCTAGATTACTTGAACCCTTGTATTTAATTTAGTCTGTGAATTCATACTATTTACTTGGTTTAAGGAGTAAATACCCAGACAATGACCTTGGTAGAGTCTGGGAAAAATTGGTAACAGTAAGCAATGTCCTTCACCAGCACAACCATGTGTGTAGTGATTTTTAATCCCTACATTAAAGGGATTGAACTGCTGAAGTGAGCATCATAGGATTGGTGTAAATTTTAAGTATATAAATGCCCTTCTTGTTTCAGAAACATAATGTGATCTGAAGAGGACTGCATTTAAGTGCACACTGCCTTCTTGTTTTCCAGACTTTGTATTGAATTGTTCTAAAAGGTTTGGGTGGACTTCAGATATTTATTTTTTTTCTTCCAGAAGTGCTTAACGCTGCCCAGGTAATATGGACAATGTAGAAGCACATCTGAAGTTTGAACCTAGTGCATATCCTTCTGCACACATAGCTGCCATCAGTGTTATTAATTACTTTTGAAAAGGGGTTTTGCACCTGGAATAGGTGACCGTAATTGGAAGCTGCTGGGAACAAAAGCAAACAGCAAATTTTGCAAGATACAGAAAAAACCGGCAGATTGCAACAAAAACAACTCAACTGCAGTTTTCACACAGGCTAAGAAAGCAGTGTATTACAGACAGCAGTTTGTAAGGTGACTGTGTACATCGGAAACTTCAGTTTCTCTTTCACTTTCGGAGAGCAGTGCCTATTAGCATTTGAAATGGATATCAGTTGAATTTAAGATAAAGTCCTTGAAATAGGAGGAGTTTAAAGGCTTAGAAAAAGAGGGGGTATTCAAAGGAAGGATAATTCTGTCTCTCCACTGGTCTTCATGCACCTTCATTTTGAACTGATGATGGCTTTTAATAGTAGGATTATTGAAATATCTATTCTAAGTTAAACCATTTCCCTAATTTTTTTTTTTTTTCTGATTAAGTCTTAATTGGCAGGTATGCTCTTCTTCGTAACATGTGCCTAGATGTTCTTAACTTTCCATTTGCCTGCATTAGTAGTATGTGTCTGCTTCTGTCAACAGTGCCAGAAGGCACGGTGTGAAGGTGTTAACTGTTTGTTTGCTGTTAAACCTGCCTTTGTCCTCCCTGTCCTGGGATAGGGCTGTTAATACCTTTTATCAGGTCATATTTCAACTGACTTGCTAATGGCTGCCAATTGCTCTCCTCTCTCACACCACTTTCAGCATGCATCAGTTTGTGTTTTCATCCTTCCTTCTGTTTGTCCTAGATAAGTCTTTTCCTTTTTACCTCATCGGTTTTTTCGCTGTCCCAGATGGGCTGACGTTCAGAGGGTGTGGCCGATAGCGTAGCTGTGTTTTCTGGGCTAAAAGGCAACAGAGATTCCTTGGGTGCTGGAGATTTGAAAGAAGAAACTTGCAGAAGAAACTTTTGCTTAGTGCAGGAGATGTTATCAATTTTTTCCACAGGGTTTTTTTTTCCTATTAAGAATGGAATCACATTCCAGTTTGGTCTGTTGGCAGCGTTCTCACCTCAGTTAGTGGTGAAAGGGTGAAGTGAGAGAAAGCAACCCTGAACCTCCCAAGTCTGATCTAACTCTGAAATTAGCACTTATTTAGACAAAGACTGGGTTAGGTAAACTTGATGGTTTGATCCTAAGAATTGGGTGCTTTAGATCCCTTTTGCAAGCTGAGGTGCTGCTTGAAGGCAGATTGATAATACCTTGCAGTACAGCTTCCCAGCTGAAACTTCAAAAGAGGGCTTTAAGTAGAAAGGAATAAAAATGAATGCAGTAAAGCTATTACAACTAATTTTAAAAATGGAGTGGCAAATTGGAAAAGTAATGTCGGCTTGTTCTTGTAGGCATGTAGCTTCAAGGGACTGAGGGTCCTAATTAAATAACATGTAATTGCTTTTTCACAGCACATTGTCAAAGCACTAATAAACGTTTTTAACTTTTTTGCAGGTGTGTACAGAGTAATATTGTGTTGCTTACTCAAGCTTTCAGAAGGAAGTTTGTCATTCCAGATTTTATGTCGTTTACTTCCCATATTGATGAGCTATATGAAAGTGCTAAAAAACAATCTGGAGGAAAGGTAACCTCTTTGTAAATTCAACTTCAAACTCCTGTAGATTTTCAGTATTAATGAAATGCATCATTTGTTAAGTAGGCAGATTTTTCTTACCATTTTTAGCAAAATTAAACTGGTAACTTGATGAAAGAGTTTTGGAAGTTCAGTTATGCCAGCAATTTGTAAACTATGTTAGGAATACAGTTCACAGCCTCTAAGAATCTTGTAGCATTTTGATGTTGGAGTATGAAAATAGCATTATTCCTTTATTTTATATAAACGATAAAACTGCTGTATAATTGATCAGACTGCAGTTAGGCTATAGAAAAATGATGCAACTCTACACATCTGTCTGGATTGTGTGACAAAAGTAATTGTTAATACTGCACATTGGTTAGTAAACAAAAACTATTCTGGTACTTATTTCCAATAAATTAGTTGAAAAATCCCAGACTGTGTTACAAACTAAAAATTTTATATTATTTGAAAATGCTGGACGTGCTATTATACAGAACACAGATACCTCTCTGAATGTGATGAAAATTTTACTTAGAAAAAGGTTTTTGTTTGATTATGATCTAGTGAATATAATAATTTCTAATGAAGTTTTAGATATACCACCAGGTGATTATTTGTAGAATAAATCAGTTGTACCTTGTGTATTCTTTCCATTGATATTTATTTTAATTAATGTAGAGTTAAGTATTATGGGTATTGTAATGTGTCTCTCTCTATTTCACGCTCTGATAGGTTGCTGACTATATTCCACAACTGGCCAAGTTCAGCCCCGATTTGTGGGGGGTGTCCCTTTGCACCGTGGATGGACAGAGGTATACTGTAACTTCTACATTTTGTTCTTGGCATAGTTCAAGGAAAGATAGAGGCACTGCTTCTGTAGCAATAATATTTGGAAGTTGAAAAGCTTTGTCTAATAACACCTGTGTATCAACATATATAACTTTCTGTGTAGGTCACAATGTACTTAAGTGTTAGCTCCTTTTCTGCATTTTAATGTTTTCACTGTAGCATTGTTATATAATCTGTGTGTCACTGAAAAAAACGCAGATTCATGTTCTTTAAAAGGAAAATGAAGATGTGGGAACTTGACAGAGCTGACTACGATTTTGCTTTTCAGGTTTGTCAAGCTTTCCCCTGTAAGGGTGTATGTAGGTCTTAGATCTAGTCAGTGATTTTATTTTTCTCAGTATTAGTAACTCAGAGTAGCAGAGACAGTTAGGAGCCTAGATGTAAAGGGATACCTTGCACCATCTAGCTGAGAAGTAACATGAGCTCTGTGTCTCCCTTTGTGAGTACACAATGCAAGGTGCTCATCAGCTCTGCTGACCTGCAGTTTCCTGTGGTCCTACTGCAGCTTCTGGAAACTGCAATTTTTAGGTGTTGTGTTTGTGAATGGGGCATTCCTGGGAGCATCAAACTTGCTTCTGGTGACTGTGGCTTGGAGTTCATTTTGCCATGATCTGTTGAGATCCGTATGTTTGCTTCTAATTAGCCATATGTTCTGTAATCTCAGGGTGGAGCTGTACAAGTAAGCAGAAGTATTTTTTCATCTTCCTCTTTAAGTGTCTCAATTGTAATGTATTAATAGTAAAAAAACCTGATACTTTAAATTGGCATTTTGCTTTGTTTTGGATATTGTGTGCTAATGAAAGTTCTTATAATGTTCATTTTTGTAATGCTTAATGTTGTGTAATGTTAGCTTTTGTAATGCCAGAGTGGTATTGTGATTTTCACAGAAGCCTTGTGTTTTCTGCAATGAACAGAAGCAAATACACTCCTGATTTTGCCATCAGACAAGTGGCTGCTTCAAGCCTTTTGCTCTGTCTTGATGTGGCATATGCTGCTTGCATGAGTCACTCTTTGGTGCAGTCTGACATAGATGCTGAAAGTAAACTTTCCAAAAGATAGCATGTAATAAGTGCTGTGTCTTGCCATTATTAAAGGAAATGTAAATACAGCCATTTGATTGTTGTTCTCAAATTGCAAACCCAGGCTGTATCTCATCTTTGTTTATATAGGCATAAATCAGTACAGTGGCTCTATCTGGGTCAGCTCTACCCTGCTGAGTATGTGGTTTGCAATTGAGTAGGATAAGTGTAAAACTAGAGGTTTGAGGTGATTTTTTGCTCTGGTACAATTTTTGCTCTGGTACATTTCTGAACTTTTTATTTTGTTACCTCTGCAGTAGTCAGCAACTGACTTTGTTATGCTTGGCTTATGGAGTCAGTTGCTAAAACCTCTAAATCTCATTGTTATGTTCTTTAAAATGAGACTTAGTAATAATATGCTTTTGCTTTTTGGGGCGTTTTTGTCAACAGTCCTTGAATGTTGCTAAGGATAGATGAAGCATTTAACACTCCACTGCCACAGCTGACAAACAGGAAATTTCAAGTCTGTTCATCTGTGTTTTTCCCAGGCATTCTGTGGGTGATACCAAAGTTCCATTCTGTCTCCAGTCCTGCGTAAAGCCTTTGAAATACGCGATTGCCGTCAATGATCTTGGCACAGAGTATGTGCACAGATACGTTGGTAAAGAGCCTAGTGGATTAAGATTCAACAAATTGTTCCTGAATGAAGATGGTAAGAGATACATTGTACTTAATAATGCAAATACTCAGGTTTAGAAAATTATGAGGCAAGCCTACAGTTTTTTTCAGTCTTTTTGATTTAACTTTATCCTCTAAAGTCTTATTACTAGGCAGTGTCCCGGAATATTTTGCTATCAGCAAGGTAGGTTTGGTCTCTGTTAGTCACTTTTGCCTAATTTAGAATGCTAGTGAAAGATGTTTTATTGCTTCTATTCCATTTGCTGTAGGAAAACCCAAAGAATTTTAACAGTGCAGGCATTTGAAATTTATTTTTATTTAGTTGAGTTGGTAGCAAGGGTTCCTTAATCATGGCTTCTATAAAATGGTGGTGAAAGAATGAAAGATGTTAAATTGATTTTAAAAAACATATCACTTTTCAGCCTTCTGAGAAGCAGGTGCTGGTGCCAAAGGCCAGCACTGTCTAGTTTCCAGAAGGCAAAATCTTCCCACAGTTTATTCTAAATGGAGTCTGGCTACATTCAAAACAATGTTTTTATTTTTTTTCCCTGTGGCAGGATTATTTTAGCAAGAATTTCTCCTACAGTGCTTACCTAGATTATTTCTTTTTCATATTATATTAATTCTTAAGAATGGAAATGTATTTTTTTAAATTTTATGGCAAAAATCTGAGAAAGATGACTCATGTAGCCTTAGAGGAAATACTGGATGTTATCTCTGAAACACAAATGTTTCTTCTAGTGGATCTGTCTCAGTAAAAGAACAGACAATGTTTCTGTTGCCATGGTGTTGCAATTAATATTTAATTACCAGCATAAGGCTTGGATGACATCTTTTTCAAGGACTGTATTGCATTCTGACTTAAATATCTGTAGTATTAATATATTAATGATACCTAATTATATTTATTATGTTTTAAATACATGCAAATGATTAATATAAAATTATTTATACCTTAAAATCCTCTTTCCATACTTAAAAATAAAATATATCTTTGCAATTTATTTCTTCTATTATGTTAGTAAATGGCGATGAAATAACAATGTAGGAGTACATTGCCAAGAAAGGATTAAGCATTTTGTCAAGTTATGCTGTCGTGTTTTTGCTTTCCTTTTTCCAAATACAGTGTTGTACAGTCTGAAGACTTGTCTTTCATATCCTACAAAAGCTCTACTATAAAAAAAGCTTTGATGGTGCTGAAAATTGCCCCGTAATTCCTTTGAACTAATATAGTTGTTCCATATTTTCTCTTTTTAATGACATGACAAAGTCTAGTAATTATTTTCTTCTTTTATTGCTACTTTTAAAATTGAACTATTGGAGAAGATGAATTGGTGGGCTGTGGTCTTTTACATTACTGTTTACATACTTCAAGAGTGTTATAAGGCTGTTGTGCATAAGAGAATTTGGACAATTGAAGTTTTGACCAATGAACATGAAAGAAAATTTAGTTTTTAAGTATGTGCTTCTGTGACTGACAGACATGAGAAAAAAATTGCTGCAACTGAACTGCATGGCTTCTTGTACAGTCCTTCAGAAAAGACTAAAACAGAAATTAGAAGTCTAATAAATAGAAACATTTCAGTTATAGTAAGAGAAAAGGAGGTTGAGTTTCTCAAAGTGTAAAGGAAGAGGAGGGAAGAGAAGGATTTAAAAGATTAAATCTGCACTTGTAGATTTAAACCACTGTATGAACTTCAGATATGTGGAGTATTTGTCAATTTGAACATCCATAAATTCTTGAAGACCAGGTTTGAGAATTTAAACAAAATAAATATTTAATCTATTTACTTTCTAAATATTCGGACATAGTTGAATTTCATATTTGTAATTCCAGATTTTATGAAGTGATACACAGGTGTTTGGAAACTGTTTAGACATGCATCTGAAGATATTTTTTCTATACTAACTATATAGAAGATTCCTAAAACAGGCTATTCTTGCATTTAATTGTTTACTAGTATTGAGATTGAAGCTGGAAAGAATGAAGAATATTGTAAGACAGTTTTAAATCATAGCTAAAAATGCCAACTGACAACAAAAAGCTGTTGCTGTGTTTTGAGTATGATCTGTGCTGTGAGAAGGAAATTTGGAGACTTCTGCTGGTTTATGAATATTCACTTTTAAAACTTTTTTTATTAAAGGGAATATATTGCCCAATCCAGTTCAGATTTCTGGAGGAATAAAACAATCTCTGTGCTAATTTAAAAAAGATTATTCTAGTTGATTGACATAGATCAGAAATTTTGCATAGTAAAGTATGTCTGAAACAGGCATTATCAGGAATAGTTTTCCTTGCAATGGTCATTAAGCAGCTACAGGCTTTTTCATGTCTGAGTTCATGATGCAACAAATCTAACAATACCTGTATTTATGAACAGTTAGTATCTCTTATCCATACATACAACCTCCTCTTGGTGATAATTATTTGTAGAATTAGTCCAGTAATGAAATAATTTGTGGAACTTAGTCCAGTAATAAAAGTTGTACTGTAATTCAGTGAGGGATTGCCAGGAAATTGGTTTTTTTTGTTTATGTTTCATTAAGGATAAAAACATGAACTTACTTGAAAGTATAATGAAGTGATACAGCAATACTCATGACTTGCAGAGAAGCTGCATAAAAGATTTTATTTTTTTATCAGCCTGAGCAGATCACTGCCTTTATTATTTGATAATAGAGAGAGTGTGTGTGTTTGGTTTCAGTAATGTGTCAGGTTTGCACAGTTTGATACCTCTTTCTTTTCTAAGGATTAAGGGATGCATTTGTTCACCTCTTAGGCAAACATGCAATTATAGTATTAGTTTTCATGCTTAATTGTTGTACAGGATGGAATCCCTTTGCTGATGGCACCCACTGTGAGGTAGGTCAGTAGTGGCTGTTGCTTTAGAAATAGACCTGTGTGTGAATTTCTTTAAAAATTAACATAGTGTCAGAACCTGTATATCCCCCAGAGGCGAAAAATTACCTGGGAATGGAAGACATCTCTTCTTTGAAATCTGCAGAAATCTTTCAGAATGCAAGTTTTTATTTAGGCATCCTAGCCCTTAAGAGAGGCCAGTATAGCTTAAGTTTGGGGAGAGGTTCTCCATTGAAGATTGGAGTATTTTGGTTGGAAGGGACCTACAACAATCATCTATGAAGGGCATTGTCCAAATGGCTCTTAAACAGTGACAGGCTTGGTGCATGGAGCACCTCTAGGGAGCTTGTAGCTGTTTTGGCAAGATAGAAGTCTGTCTGTCTGGTGTATGACACACAGGGACCTGTGTATGGGAAGTGTTTGGCTGGTATTCCCTGGTGCTGTGCAGATAATGGTGAAAACTGCTCACCTAGGACCTGGATACCCTGGCAGGGTTTGCTCTGATGCAGCAGTGGGTTAATGGCAGGTGTCCTGCTCAGCGCTGTGACATGCTGGATTTGGCAGCAGTAGGACAGAGCCTCAAAGGACAGCTCTTGGTGTTGGGTGAGCCAGGCTGCTGTACCCCCCTTAGCTGGTAAGGCTCCTTCAGTGACCTTCTTGTGCAGGGAACAACACACAACTGTGTTTCAGAAGCACATCCAAGAAAGTCCTTGTTTTGTTTTATCAGAAGGTTCTTCTCTTCTTCACGTGCAGGCAGCACATGGAAATGTGTTAGTTGTAAAGTGGCCAGAACAAGTTACAGGTAGCTTGGGATGTTAAGCAGCCAGAGACAGGAATCTTGAGAGTAGAGGAACCAGGAATGCCTTGACTTTGAAGGTAAGTGGTGACATCTTGAAAGAAATGAGAAGCAATAGCATTTCAGAGGGTATATTCTGTGTGGACATACCACATTGGTAAGCCTTTCGTTGCTGAATGCTAAATAAACATTGTACATCCTTTTTATTCAAACATACACATGGTATGGAATCTGGTTGTGTTTTTTCTTTGTACCGTGTGGCAGATTGAAACTACAGAAATGAACAGAAGAGTCAAGAGCAAAATATTTATAAAAATATTTTTAGAATGGGCTGCGTGTGATAAATTCATGAGTGTGTTTATGGACTGGAGTGATACCTTATGTTGGTGAGAGGAAGCTGTAAAGAAGAGAAGCGTAGCTAGAGTGAGAAATGAGGGACTGTGTGTCCAGTGTTGGGATCCTCAGCTCAAGGAGTGAAACACTGGAGAGGGCTCCAGCATAGGGCTGCCAGGGTGCTGTGCAGTCCAGGGCACACGTAACTCCCAGGGAGCAGTTGGAGGGGAGAGCCTAGGGGCTCCTCTGGAAACCTCTTCAAATTCTTGAAGAGCAATTGCCAGCATGAAGATTTCTCTTATAACTCTTCTTGCTACTGGCACCTGGTACAGCAAGGGGCAGCAGTAGCCCCATGCTGTGGCTTGGGAGCTGCAGATTGGATATTAGGGTGCATTTGTCATCTAGGATCAACAAGATTGCTGGAGAGGTAGAGGATTTGCCACGTTTGGAAATTTTCAAGACTCAGTTTATGGAACTGTGGCAAGAGCCTTGCATTGAGTGGAGGGTGGAGGAGATGACCTCCAGATGTCCCTTCTGACCCGCAGGCTGTGATGCTGTGAGTGGTCAGCTGACTTGTGTTCAGGTTTGTGGTCCCTGAGGAACTGTGGAAGTGCTATATTTTCTTATCCAGGATCTGGTGTTAATCAGAAGTCAAACACATTTGGCCCTCATTGCTTGCATTAGTAGATAACAACAGGATATTTGATATATGTGGCTCTTAAGTACCAGTCAAATGAAATCTGAACAATTTGTGAGTCTCTTTCAGAGAAAAAAGGAATGGCAGTAACATCTTTAAAATATTATCTAGACCACAAGTTTATATTTTAAGGGAGCTTCATTTTTTTTTGGAAGGTTGGGCCTTATTTTTCCACTAATAGAATGGTTTGATTTATTTAAAAGTTCCTTTTAATATTGACTTTCTGAAAAATACTAACAAAGCTTGAAGATTAGAAAGTTTGAAGAAAATTTTTGAAGATTAACTGATAGTCATTGATGGCTAAGTACCATTGACCACAACCAGTGTAATTTTTGTGAGAATATATGTGTATGCTGCAAATACCAGACTCATCTCCAAACCCCAAATATTCTCAAATTTCATTTAGAGTCCTTGTTTGTAAATCATACATAAAAATAGTGGACACTTTTTGTGCAGTTTTAAAATAAATATTTTTTTCAGATTTGGAGGTAAAGGAACAGCAAGTAAAGAATTCAAACCTATCATGATATTAATGTATTGAGAATTGTTTGAGATTTTCAGACACCACAATGCTCAGAAGTCAACATTCTAGTTAAAAGGAACAGCAAAATGTTAATTATAAAAGAAAAGGGTAATTTGTGGAAGGTAGGTTATTTGGGAAAAGTAAGATGGCTGGTGAAAGGTTTTTTAGAAAAAGGAGATACAAAAGCAGGTGATTTATTCAGCAGCCAAGAATGACTTGGGAATGCTAAGATACTCTTAATATGGACATCAGTGGGGAAAAAGGAAAATGGAAGTGTAGCAGGTATGTGCAAGTCAGCTGTGAGGTAAATTAAGTTCTTAAATGAAGAGGATTTGTGATTTTCAAGAAAAGAAATGACACCAAACCAAACAATTTACTGGATTGTTAAGTAGCATAAGGCTGAGTGTGTTCTAAGCTGTAGAATATTGTGCTCAGAATGATAAAATATTGTGTATAATGTTGGATTACAGCATTTTTAAAAGGTTTAAGATTATGCAATTGCTATTCTGTAATAGTAGCTTTTCAGTTGTACTTAAATCTAGAATAATTTTTCACTTAGGCACTTGACTGGTTTTGTTTGACAAACATGTCTTGGAATATATTTGTAATGGAAAACTTTATTTCACAGACAGGCCTCATAACCCTATGGTGAATGCTGGAGCAATTGTGATCACATCTTTAATCAAGGTAAAAAGTTAATATTTAGTTTCTCTCTGAGTATTTTAGTAGAATGTAGAAAAAATGTCTTGTGCAGATTATAACCTGTATTTGATTTTTGTCTGCTTTATCTGATGGCACTTTACTCATTGGCAGGTAGACAAACTCTGATATTTTGGGAATTGTAACCCTTCCAAATGAATGCAGTGTTAGAATAGCAGTTTCTAGCAAGTATCAATGCATCTGAAAAACTCTTTTTCCTTGATGATAGATTTGTTTCCTTCTTTAGCTGCACAACACTTGATATTGTCTTGAGAGTGTTGCCTTCTGTTTGTTAATTGCTGAGGAAGTATATTTCTCAGGAATATACTTTATAGCACTCAGAAGTATATTTCTGAGTGTCTAAGTGCTCTTAAAGAGCATAAAGTTACAAGAGTATTTTTTGCAGTGCAGAAGAAATGAAAGATAGTATAATTTGTACAGGAGCACTGCTGCTATATCTGAATGTCAGTCTTATGTTGATTTTGTGTGCTATTGACATCCTGCACCACTAAATTATGTTGAGCTTCTATGGTACATAGTTACTGTTGGGATGTAAGTGTGCTTTCATAAACAAGAGTGTTTGAAAAAGATACTTATTTTGCCAAGCACACCGGGTCTGAATGGCTTTACATTTTTAGTCCATGATCTTGAGACTTTTGGAAAGCTGTATTTTATTTTTTTTTGTAGAACAGCTGTAAAAATGTCTTGAAGTTCTTAATGGTATAAACTCTATGTAATGTTAATGCTTGCCAGGTGCTTACTTGACTTGTATTTTCTGCTGGTTTTAGTAGCCACGGGTGCAAAAAAATTTTTTTTTTTTCCTAAGGGTACCTGCATAGAGTTCTGGGGAACTTGTCAGTCCCTGGGAGTTTTTGATTAGTAAATTTGATACTGTTACTTCAGAGGTCCAAAAGTCTTGTTTACAACCTGTTTCTCGGTTGCATTTCCAAGTCCATTAGCTACAGTGTGTTTCCTACTCCCTATTTCCACAACGTTGATTTTAAAATTACTTAGATCATGACTTTCTGTTATTTTATATTTAAAGAAGGTGTAAGAACTCCTGCTTAAAGACATTTATCTTTGATAGCTGTAGGTGAAAGAAAATGGCCTTAAGTATGACAGGTAAATTTATTCACGTTTAATATTTTTTAAAGGTTGACTGAGCATTGAAATTCACTTGGATAATAGTGAATTTTAAAATCTGACTTAACACACTTGTCTGAAATGTTAAAATGTTGGACAACTACAACATGCCCTACTGATCATAAGGCAAAACAAAAGCACGTGCCTCTTGCAGAAGGCACTTAGTTCTTGATAAATGGTGTACTTCTGAATAGATAACACGGATTTGTTTAATGCATGCAACTGTGGTATTTGTTAGAAGGATTGGGGATTGGTTTTGCTGGGTGGCTTTTTTAACTTTTATTTGGGTTTTTTCTGTAATGTTCTTATAAAGAGTATTGCATTGCACTAACATTTCTGCATGTGGGAACTGCACGTCTAGTGGACACATATCTTACTTATCACACCATTATTTGTTTTCAGGGTGATTAAAATGTAGATTTTCTGTACTGCTTTTGCTAAGATACCATTTATCATTTGAATAACTAACCAAGCTAAATATATTCTGAAGACAATTACGTAGAGGGTCACAGGTACAAAACTACTTAGTAGTTGTAATTTTTGTCAAGTAACTTCTTTACAATCTGCAACTTATCATTATTGCTACTAACCAGTGAATTACATAATTCACATTTTTATTTGATCTAATATCAAACTTAGCTTTTTTCTGAACAAGGTGGCTTCATTAACGCACGTGTTGCTCTCAATTCCTCTGCATTTATTCATTTTATTTAAGGTGTTACTTACATGTCTTGAAAACAGTGTATGGCTCCTAAAGTACAAGAAAATTTAAATTCACTGTATATCACAGATTTATCTAATGATAGCATGTTAATAACTACAGAGAGCTTGTTGCTGTATTTCATGGCTAAGAATGCTTTTCCCTCCTTTGAGATTCATTCTCTCTCTCTGAGAAATGGATCTAAGAAGTCTTTCAATGTTCCCATACATCGTACTGAGTTGAGCAGCTGTTAGTAGATGTGGTCTTACACCCAGCTGTCCTTGGAGCCTGGCACAGATTATGATTGTGGATGAGGGATGATGCTTGGAGTAATCTCTATCAGAATATATTAACATGTAATATGTTAACATTTTAGGGGTAAGAAAGGCTCTTGGCATCACATACCTAGCTCTGAGTGCTTCCAGAATTTGGTGTTCCTGCCTTGGAACAGATCAGGGACCTAAACTGTAAAGTTACATTGTCTTTGCAATCCATAATAAAAAATAATTAGGGGTATGTGCATGTTAAGTTACACGTTTGTTTGAGTTACTTAGGCATGGCTGTATCCTACTCCTGGCATCTTAAGTGATTTTCCAAGTGCCCTGTGTTTGGGACTATACTGTATTTACATTTTGGTGCCTTAACCCCTGCCCCTGTTCTAATTGTACTTGCATTACACTCCACAGACTGTTCCAGCAGTTTAAAGCATGTGTCTACAATAAAAATGCTTTAGCAAAAGGACATCCTGCAGGTCACTTTTAATGAAATAAAGTTTAAAAAAAACCCACTGAAGACCTTTTCCCTTACAGTCCTTTGCCTGTATTACTAGTTATATAAATTACATAGTTATAACAATTTTCAAATAATTTTTATCAAAAGAAAATTGTAGTGGCAATTACAAGAGTTTATGGAAAAGTGGTATGAGATAAAACAGTAATTTTTATCATGTCTCCAAGGAAATACAGGTGCTTGAAAGGTGGTGATTCAACTCCTGTATGGATTTATTACAGATCCAGTGCAGCTTTCTGTACATCACATTGGCTGGGAAAAGTCTTTATTGCCTGTAGTATGGATAGATTTTACTGCTCTGATCTCTTCAGTTTTCTTAAACCTTAAACTCAGTTCTCAAAGCTTGTCAACTCCAGGAATATCAGTGGTTTTGTCAGGGACTTCCCACTTCCACATTACCTTTACTGACTGTCACATTGGCAGTGCAGGTGAGAGGAAGAGGAAGAGTTCAGAGAAGAAGGCAGATGGCAGTGGGTGGAATCACCAGAGAACAAGGGATTAATCTTGAGTCATTTTTTTGTGTGCTTTAACATTCCATCCGTAGATAAAAGTTTTCCTAACCTAACAGCAAAGGTTCAGGCAAATCTTTAGATCCTCTAAGTGCTGGCAGACACATGCAGACAGTGTGGACTGGAGTGCTCATTGAAGGGAGGTGTGCTGTGCTCTTGAATTATGTGGGAAGCATTTAGACATGTTGGCAATAGCAAAATTTATAGGTATTGCAAAAAAATAGTGTACAGGAAAATGAAAATCCTGATCTTTCTGACCCTAAAAAAACCCTTAGTTCAATGGAAGCTTATTTTCTTATATAAAACATGGAGAGAGTTGTGATATATTTAAGAACTTTCTAAATATGCTGATAAATCACAAAACAAATGAGGTGAAGAGTGGTAGAAAAAACCTGTCTAGCTGTGCCAAGAGTCTGTTTGCTGTCAGGATTCAGTTATTAGGGAACCTGTGCAGTTACAGCTCAATACCTGAGAGGTGGGAAAATGCATGGTTTATTTGACAATACAATTACAATAAATAGTACTGATTTAGCTTAATTGCTCTGTGCTGTCACTGGAGTTATCCTTCCTGAGAGACTGATGTGTAAATGTGCATACAAACCATTTTACCACGTGTTGGTGTTGTGATCTTCTCTGCCACATACTTGTCTTCACTTTGGTGACATTGCCTCTCTTCCTAGGTTACTAATTTTCTTATGGTAACTAATTCGGGTTAGAACTTACATCCATGTTTTTCTCCACTTTTTAATAAAACTCAAGTACATTGGATGTAATCTGACATTAACTATGTAGTATGTTCTGTGAAATAACATGTGTTAAGTGGTCACACATGCACAGAAGTGAAGGACACAAAAAAAAATCTTACAAGTGTTTGAAATTTTGATAGTGTTGGTCTTAGGTCAAATACTGTCTGTCACAGTGTACTCTCAAGTATTTCAGAGCTGAACATGGTACACTAAACTGTGAAGACACCAGTTCTCACAGAACAGGACCATCTTAACAAATAAAATATAAAATTGTGTAAGTAAAGAAAGCTGAAATAGCAACATTAGTAGTTAACTTCATGAAAAATGCAGACGTGTTTAAAAAAAAGTTTTCTTGCACTCTGACACTGAATTACGATTTTTTTGTTTCTGGGTATTTTCGTTACAGTATAGTGTTAGATTATAAATTCTGCTTTAAATAGTCCAGAAATTAATTTTTAAATAATCTTTATTATTAGATGACTATAAACTTCTCATGGTGCAGGTGTTTTTATTAGCTTTGCTTAGATTCAAAATTTAGAAATTACTTTAGTGAGAGACACGTGGTAAGAGCTTATATGGTCCAGTCACAGAAACAGTGTTGATCAATGAAAAGTGGCTAATATTAACTGCTTTTCTAATAAATTTTGCCTAATTTTGTTGTTGCAAGCTCTGGTAAGTATCTGTGGGTCTCTCTTTCCTATGTAGGCATGTAGCCTTTGCAACTGTTTATATGTTTTAGTAGAAATACAAGTAATACAGTACAAGTACCTTAAAAAAAAAAAAAAAAAAAAAAAAAAACCCTAAAAGATCACTAAAAACTGACACAGTCAAAAAATTCAAATTTATGATTGACAGCCATAGTGTCCATTGGGGTTTTAAGTGTTTACAAAATTGTATTGAGCTGTCTTCTGAAAGTTTGAATTTTCTGCCTATCAAACTGCTTCAGTCTTAACATTGTAAATTTAATTTTGTATTCATTTAGAAGTGTTTTTTTTCCTATGCATATACACACAAGCATGTATAAGTGTGTATATGAACATGTTCCCGTAAATGTACAAAGTGTTTGTGGAATTTAGTGCATGGAATGTTTTCTTTGGTGTTCTAGACAGGTTAAATTGCATCTGAACTTTAAAAATGCTATTTAAGAAATATTGTGCCCCCAAACTCATAGGTTTATACAATCAAACTTAAAATAAGAAGCACTTGTGGAAGAACAGAAGTTCCCTTGTCTCTTCTATTTGTTTAAATTATTATGGAAAAGCTGCTCAGTACTCTGAATGTTAGGATTTTATATTTGCAATTGAATTTTAATCATAGAATGTGTGTTGCCACTGTGTCTCTCCAGCTTTTTAGGAGGAGCAGGACACCTCTGTCAGCTGCTGGAAGAGGGGAAATAATCTGTTGGGGTTTTTAGTCCTCATGCGTATGGAAGCAGAGTTTCTTGTTTCAGTTACAAGTTGTAGTAAATCCCTGCTGAGGTTGGATCATGTGATTGCTTAAGCAAACAGTTCAGGTGTATGAGCAGTGGTTTCAGTAACAATGCTTTTGTGTGTGGTATGAAATACCTCTGCAAGTGCGTGGAGCATCAAGGACTACAAACTCACCATCTGGCTTAGTGTGCAGAAGATTGTCTTCCCAAAATACAAGTTTAGTTGTGATCTTTAAAAGGAACCTTTTTTATAAGAAGTCGATGTGGAAAAAGTTTGCATTGAGTCTTCTGCCCACCAATTTTATGTGCTGCTGGTAAAGCCATGTTTTTGTTGAGGGAATATTTTTTTCCACTGGGCAGAACGAAAAATGAAGTATTATGTATTTATATTTTTGCAGAAAGCATGATCCCTTTCTCCCTCTTTTCTTTTTTTTAACAAAAGAACCTGTTTCAATTTATTATACATGTCTAACCATACAATTATCAATGCAGCATCCCATAACTAATGCTGACCCACTTTCCCAGAAAAAGATGTTCATTGTGCATTTGAAAGGTTAAAAAGGTTTTTGTGGTTTAAATGTTGTTACATATTTTACAGCATTAGGATCTATGGAATATTTTGACAACTGCAACAGTTCAATGAAGTTGGTAATTTCTTCTTTTAATTATTTTTCATTGAACAGATTTGGAGTTAAATTTTTAAGATTTGTGTTCTGGTATATTATACAGGAACATTTTGATGAAATGTATCATGCATTTTTTTATCTAATTGAAAATTAGCTAGAGATGATTGCCTTTAGGAGTAAGGTTATTAGCCTTTAAACATAAGGTAACCACTGGCGCATAATTTTGAGAGAACAGTGTGATGTTCCTTTCACCAGTGATTGTACGTGTGTGTCTGCACATCCTCTTGTAGATGAGCTGGAGCATGGGCTTCCAAGATTATCTGCAACACCCTAATCCACATACAGAGTGGGAAATGAGACTGGCTTTATGCATTTCATTAAGTAAAATACTGGTTGATATAAAGCTTCCGTTTTTTCCACTTTCTTCCCCATCCCCACACTAAACACAGTGCAAGTAGCGTCTGGAATTGTTTGAGATTTGTTAGAGTCTTGTTATTCTAAACAGAGTGTCTTTAATATTAAAATTTTGTATTAACACATCTTCTCCAGATACAATGTTTCCACTTGTGTATGCGATGCCATTGGTTTTTAAACTTCCTCCAAAAATTCTACTTGGCTACTTAAAAAAATTTGAAAACTCCCCCCAGTGGACCATGTGCTATTCCCACTCCTCTTTGAATATTTTTCTATTGGAGTTTGTAAAAGGTCACCCATCAGAGACCTCTAAAAAATTAATGTCTTTAACTGGCACTACTAAATTTGAGAATGTTCTTGAACAAGGGAGGAAAAAATAAATCCTCAAAATAGCAACCCTCATCCTCCCTGAAAAACCCAAACCAAACCCACCCTAAGACTTAAGTTCTACTGTCATCCTTATTAAGTTGGATTTAGGTTTTCCTGTACATTGTTAGCACAATGATGTGCCCTCTGATGTGAAATTCTATTTTTCTAACTTTTTAAACAATTTTTAATAGGTAGAACATTAATCAGATATTTTTTAATTAATTGCCATTATTTTCATAGTTAGGGGTAACACTTCACTTTAAGTCTTCACTCTAAATTCTTAGTATGGGCACTGGCCGTGGAAATATTTTAACTTAAGTAGCCTGAACCTCCCTATGCTCAGCTCTCTTGGTAATATGAGAATACCTTTACCTTACTAATCTATAAAAAGTTAGCGTTTTTACTGTAATTATCCTGTTTGTAGTTACTTTTGTATTCTTTTGCTTTAGCTACTGCATTTACTTATGCTAAGCATGTAAAGTTGAATAGAGAGCACTTAAAATAAAGCATACCTTTTTCAATTTAAATTAATCTCCAGCATACAGGTGTTTAAGATGCATAGGAGTATTTAAATGATAATTAAAAATTTACTTATCTAACATTTAAATTTTTCATTAAAAGTGATTGTAGTATCTTATTCTTAATTAGACTCATACTGTAGTTATTTGCATTAAAATCCTAATACTGTTAAGTGAACTAACTTTGTTCCTTTGTTAACAATTTTTGTAAATTATTTTTTCTTTTCTTGCAGCAAGGAGCAAATAATGCAGAAAAATTTGACTACGTAAGTTAACATTATAACTTCTCTTTTTTAACTAACTTCAGTGGTAAAAGTTTAAGATGGCAAGGGAATTGAAAGTGAAATTTTAGTAATAAACTGGTTTTTGTCTTTGTAGATGTACTTGGTTGTTTAAATATTTAGTGATTCATATTGCATTTATGAAATGGTGTTGCAAGATTTAGTGTAAGGCTGGGGTGAAAGTTCATAACATTTTTATGTGTAAAAATATTGCTTTTCCTTGTCTTTGTCTGTGGCAGGTGATGCAGTTCATGAATAAAATGGCTGGTAATGAGTATGTTGGATTCAGTAATGCTACGTAAGTATTTTTTGTTCACAGTATGGTTAGGTGGAAAGTGGTTCAACTGATAACTGATACATTGGGTTTATGACAAAGTTCAGTTATTTAAATTTCAATCAGCATTTCATCCCTTACATTGGAGGGTGTCTTTCACTTAACAATTTACAACTAAAGTTGTGCATGTCTCTGACATCAGTCTGGCTGAATTTCACCTGAAAGTCTTGGTTACCTCTTTGAAAATGTCATTATTCTGTCTTAGTGCTCTGTTGGTGCTATGGCAATGAGAGCTGTAAGTGCAACTCTTCTCTTCCTGGCATTGATATTAAAAATTAAACTCTGCATGTTGGTGGCTGCATAGCAAATATTTAGGAAGCACAGTTGATACAACTGGGACGCCTTCTGCTTTTTTATTTTGCATATTGAAATTCTTTTCTCAAACAAACAGTTCCCCTTAGAAACTCAGTGTATAGCATTCCCAAACTTTTGAGAGGTTTTTCAGGCAGAATGGGGTAAACATGAAGATTCCCTTTAGCAGAGTTGCTTCCAGGTTGCCAACTGCAATGCACTGCAGAGGTGTTTTCCTGAGCTTTGTTGCAGTAAAAGGTGTGTCCTGTAGAAGGAACCAGGCAGGTGTTCCTCCTTTAATTATCATCCTTACCTTAATCATCCCAGTGAGGAGTGCAGCCATTATCTGGCCTGCTGTGTGATCCTCATGTTCCTCTGCTTTGGGCAGGGAACCATGACCCTTTCACTGTCCCAGTGTGGGATGTTCCATTCCACTGTGGCCTACTTAGAAATGCTTCCAAGATGAGGATTTTACCCTCTTTTGCCTTCTCTCCAAGGCAGCTTGTGTTGTGTAGGTAACCAGTACTGTGTTCATTTGGATGTCAGTGCTGATTCACTCCATCTGAGTGAACTGGGATGAGCTGCTGTGGCTACTTCTGTCCCATTTGTAGAATATTTGTGTTCAGAAGTGATGTATCCTTTACACGGAATTTTACTGAATTACATTATACACCTTGAGTTCAGCGATTTTTGGGGTTTTTTGGAAAGTCTGACATGTTGCCTTATATTTTCTTTTTTTTCCTTTTTTTTTCTTTTTTTCTCTTTTAGGTTCCAGTCTGAAAGGGAGAGTGGAGATAGAAACTTTGCAATTGGCTATTACTTGAAAGAAAAAAAGGTTAACCTTTTTTTTTCTCTTAAGTGTATTTTAAAGATGATGTGCTAAGTTTTATTCATTGTCTGTGAAGACTTTTATGTTATGTACAGTATGGCACAGATTGATACTGGATATGTCTTATTCATTTTATTCAAATGCTGTCATTTTAAAAGTGTGATGTTTATACCATCCTAATAAAACACCTCTAAATATTTTTCTGTAACATAGCCATAGTAATTTGTTTTATTTGTTGAAAAAGTATAATCTGCACTGTAGAGGTGACATTATACTGGATGCATTTTTCCATTTGCTTATTTAAAGATGTTGAAAACTATGCTGAAAAATATATTAATACCTCGTTTATTGATATTGCTGCAGTGTGTTATTTTTATAAGTCTGATGTCATGAAGTATTTCTACTTACTACATTTAAATATATTAAAATACACCTAATGCTTAGAATGCTGACAACAATATAGCTAAAGTTATGTCTATCTAAAAGTGATACTTAAAAAAACCCCAAAATTATCAAATGCCTCTTTTTTTTTCCTTCCTCAGTGCTTTCCTGAAGGCACGGACATGGTTGCTATACTAGACTTCTATTTTCAGGTAATTGGCTTTAAAATTGAGACTCACTGTAGGCTTAGAATTGCTGTTACAAGCAGTAGAAGCTGATTTGTGCCTAGACATGGAGGCTTCAATGACTTGCAGTTAAATGTCAGCTTCTGTTTAACTCTGGAAATGACAGATGTGTGTTTGATGTATCCAGATTTGCTTTTGCTTAGGTGATCTACTCAGGTGTCTTTGTTGCTAATACAAACTAGCAATAGTCTTTAAACCACTTGAAGTTAGAAGCTTGAAATGTCTTGTATTACTTCAGTGAGTTTGACAAAACACTTCTTCTTTGGGTTGCTGCTTCTTTTGGTGCTGTGGAGGAGTTTAACCTCTGTAACTGGAGAATGCATGCTGAGCTGTAGCCTTGAGGGAGAGCTACAAGGGAAGTAATGGGAATATCACCTCCTTTTGGTTTAATTCAATGCTTTTGAGTAAGAATATATATATATATATTTTTTTTTCCCTCCCCCATCCCCCCCATTTTTTTTCCTTTTTCACTTTCAGCAAGTTATTTACAACTGTCACAAAATGAGAACTTGGCAAGTGTGAGGTATTTCCTCAGTAAGGGTTTCCTAATGTTTAAACGTTCACAAGTCAGCCCTGCTGTGTAGAGTTCTCAAGAGGCAGTTCAAGTTGTGTTACTGATTCACTTCATCTGGGAGAGTTTAAAAAAAAATACAGAGTTCTCAAAATCTGTTTTTGACTTGGAGACTTGCTAATGCAAGTTACTTATGCAAATTATAAGCCATTATTTTCAAAATGCAAATTTTATTTGAGTCTTTTGTGTTGGGATGCACCTGCTCTCTTATATTTAGATTGGATGAGTGTTTGTGAAGTAAGGGATGTGTGATTAGCTGTAGTTGACCTCCTGTTGAGTTAGAAACTAGGTACAAGCTAATAGTCTACTCTGAACTTGTGACATAAGAGAATGTGTAATTTACATGAATTTACTGTGTAAAAATGCTGTTTGAATGCCTTGTATCCCGCTGCCTGATATGTTTTCTAAGTGGAAGCTATTCATAAGCTAAGAAATTCTAAATCTTACTTTGCTGATGTATTTTAATTTGGCCTCATTTTTGTGCATTCTGATCTCTGATTTAATGACCATGTGTCATTCTTTCTTTTTTCCCTTGAAAAATCCCCTTTTCACTCCGTGCTCAGGAAAAGGGTAGCTCATACACGAGCAGCATTTCTGTTTTCCTGTTATGGTACAATGCTTACCTTTCCAACACTCAGATTCTACTTAAAGGTCTAGTTATTTCTTTTCTTTGGGTTTTCTGTAACATTCCTTCCTCCCTTTTGTGACTGGGAACTTTCTAAGCAGGAATAAACGTATTTGCCTGTTATCTCTGTAAAGTGAGGATGGATTATTCTCAGTTTAGACAAACGAGGTACAGAATGCAGGTGCTTAAACTGAGAACCTAGAAACAATTTTTTTTTTGAAAGTAGGTGATATTGTGTAATACTTCATATGTTTAAAACCCAGTTGCCATTTTAGATGCGTCTCTGACAATCTCTTGATTTGCAACTCCAGTTGATTGGACTAGGATGTATTGAGTTTGGCACCCGGAAAATAAGAATTCCAGGTAGTAACTACTCATGCAAACGTGGCTTAGGTAACTTCATGAAGTATCATGTAATGACTGTTTGGCAGAAGCAGGAATACGAGCACTAGTTTGTTTACTTTTTAGAGCAGCATTTCAGCTTCAGGTTGAAACCAACTTATCTTTTGGTTTCTGCAGAAATGAGGCAGCATCAGGTGATGGCATCTTATCACATTTCCTGATGTGTCACCAAAGTATGTATAGTCTGTACTGAAGCAGGGATCCTGGGAAAAAACTATGGTGTGGTTGTATCGTTACTATATAAGAAATTAAATTTGAGAAAGGTGAAATAAGGCTGCATCAGCAGGAAGTGCTGGCATTAACACTTGCATGTGCTAGAATTTGCAGCTTTAAATTGGACTTCTAGTAACGTGTGGGATCTTCTAAGGCTTTAAAATAAAAAGAACCCACCACACAAAACAAGCTCAAATTGAAAAAAAACCAGTTGTTCTGTGGCTTTGCCATTTAAGCAGATGCAAAATACTTTTTTAGAGATTGTTTTTTACAGACCTCTTCCTCTCAAAGGAACATAAGGGGAGGGTGGGGGGAGGAATTGAGCAGAGACACTAACCCATAAAAATACTGTCCCCAGCTTTTAAGAGGGCTTACAAACACTGTCACTGGGATCTTTATAGTAGAAAGATTCAGACTGTAGTAATTGATGCTACTAGTGTAATCTGTAAGAAATGTTATGCTACAGGTGATTCTGAGATGTTATTTTAAGATTTCAGTATTTTGTTGATCCTGCTGTAGTTGGCCTTACTGTGCTAGAAGTACCAGTGCTTATAATCTCTATTTCTTTTCCATAAGCTTTGCTCGATAGAAGTAACATGTGAGTCTGCAAGTGTGATGGCAGCAACTCTGGCTAATGGTGGCTTTTGCCCAATCACTGGTGAGAGAGTCCTGAGCCCCGAGGCAGTCCGGAATACCTTGAGTTTGATGCATTCCTGTGGCATGTATGACTTTTCAGGGCAGTTTGCCTTCCATGTAAGTACTTTACAGCTATTAATAACAGCTGACCAGGAAGGTTCATCTGTGCTATTATTTTCTACGTTCTAGGGGTTGCTTCCTTGTTTTTGAGGCAGAAGAGAGGGAGTTACATGAATTGTTTAGAAATTGAGCACACTGTAAGGGAAAATCTCACCTAGGATTCATGGCACTACTAGTGTCACATACCTTAGAGCACTCTGCCTTCACTTCTGGAAATCCTTTTCATATCAAAACATAAATGCTGTTCCTTAGGAAAGGCTGTTCATGAGAGCAACAGGAACTGAAAACATGGCAGAAGAAATCCTGCTGTATGGGAGTCAAGGATAGCAGAAAGCCTTTGCAGACAGTTGTTTTTTCTTCAGTAACTCAGGCTCAGAAATTGTTCTTATATGTGTGAAAATGACTGTCATACACAGCACATTTACTCTGCCCCTGTTTTCTAGCAGTGTGTTCCTTACATGTTTATAATTCAAGGTGGACTGTATCTTATGCTTTCAGTATGTTTTTTCAGCACTTTTTGTTTTTTCTTACTGCATACATGTAAAATTGATTATGGTGCATTGAGTGACACAAAAGTTGCTTTTTGGAGAGCCATGAGGATGACACGTGTTGGTTCCAACTGAAAAAAGTAATGCCTTTGCTCAGATTGTAAATAAGTAGGTTATTGTATGATTTCATAGACACTTTCCAGTTTTCTCGTGGTTTTGTTTTTTACCTTTTCCAGTCAAGTTTTTTACAGGTTTCTACCACCTTATTGCAAGCTGTTTGTGAGACATATGCTTGTGCACTACTGCTTAGTCGTAATTACCTTTTTTTAAATAGATTTAAATTATCTTCTTTCACAGTATTATTGACTCACTGTATTCCAAACTGGATCAGGTTATTGTTTATCTAAAAAGAGATAAGTAATAATGGTTTTCCAGCTTCAAGTGCCTTCCAGCTACATGTTTTATAAATGCTACACAATAGTCTTCAGGAAAATGCTGATGCATTGTGTTACAATAGTGAGAAGCAATTGCAGAGACCAGTAATTCTCTGATTATTCTGTAGGTTGGTCTTCCTGCAAAATCTGGAGTTGCTGGTGGGATTCTTCTGGTTGTTCCTAATGTCATGGGCTTGATGTGCTGGTCACCTCCTTTGGACAAGATGGGCAACAGTGTTAAAGGAATCCACTTTTGTCATGTAAGCACCATTGCCCTTGGGGTTTTTTGGTTGTTTGGGTTTGTTTTTTGTTTTTTTTTTTTTTTTTGCTTTTGCGGCTGATCTACTCAGTTTACTGAGCTTCAGTTGGCATAGCTGAGATCTAAGTGAATTAAATAGTGATTTTTCATTGTTCCCTACATAGCAAGTTTCATCTGATCCAAGGGTGAAAGTCTAAGAATAGATGTTTGCTTTTTAGTAGTAAATAGCAATTGATTTCAGTGAGCATTAAAATGTGATGCCAGAAACACTGGAGAAATTGTTGTGGAAAAGCTTTGGGAAGGAACACTTCATGGGGTAATGAAAGCGCTGGACTCCAGTATATTGCGTTAAAAACTCTAGAGCTCTATTTATAGACTTTTTTTCCCTCTCTTGTTATAAAGTGCAGTTTTCAAAACACTGGAAATACAACTCTTTTTTCATTGCAATAAAAGAAAAAGACTGTAACAAAATACTTCCATTCTGATGTATTTTGAAATTGATGTTTGTAAACCATCTGACATAAAAGATGTCTTCATAGATGATACGCAGATGTTGGGCAAACTCTTCCCAGCTTCATGTTGTGCCAGTGAAAGAGCTATGGATAGTCTGCTGATAGGAGCATTAGAAGCAGGAAAGATTTTGGGGAGGACTTTGTAATGATTAGTTAAGGTGTTTTGTGAGAGAGGAGAATGTAAAATTTTTTTTGCCTTTTTTCTCCCTAAAACTACCTTGTAATGATGATTGCTTAACTAGAAATGGGAGGTTGAGCAGCAGTTAAAACTTTTCATACTTCTATTTATCTAACATTTACACAGCTTCAAATTAAGAAGTTACCAATTCTAGTTAAAGTGCTTTAAAGCTTCATATTAAATAGTCTGGTAACTTAAATCTAAATCCTAGAATAGAGGGGTAGGTGAAGGATTTACTGCATTGCAATGAGGCCTAAAACTGATACATGATTGTGGCATACAAGTAACATGAATGTAACATTCACTTTTAAAAATAGAACAGCATTGCCAAGTTTTGTAATATAGCCTTTCATGTTGTAATTCAAACTGATTGAGAATCCATTAGGTCACTTACTTCCTTGTTTCATCCTTTTGAAGTTGGATGTACTGGACCTAGCCTAGGCTATTTTTTCTGTTCCTGAAGTGTTACATACGGCTGGAGTAGGAATTTATTAAACTAGATATTTTGCAAATTTCCTCCTTGTTGTGTCCTTCTGTAAGAAGGAGTTTAAAGGTATTATTATAATTTTATCCTGTAGATCTATTATGTTCAAAGTGCCTTGTGGACATGAGTATTCATTTATTAAATAAACTTCCCTTCTTACTGGTTTAAGTTACTAGTATATGATGCAAAATGTAAGTGGCAGTATTATTATTAACTGAGATGCATTTGGCTGTCCTATGCAGATAATAATGCAGGTTCTCTAAATGCTTGCAGGATCTGGTTTCTTTGTGCAATTTCCATAACTACGATAATTTGAGACACTTTGCAAAAAAGCTTGATCCTCGCAGAGAAGGAGGTGATCAGCGGGTAAGTTGCTGTCTGTGTTCAGTGGGTATTGCTCATAGACTTCAGAGGAAAATATGGCAAGTTCTTCTCTAAATGCCAAACTGCTCAATGACATGTATTGCATCAAAGCTTTCAGATCATATAGTTAGTGTACATTATTAGTGGACACTTAACCTGGGTGGACCACGCTATCACAGGGTTTTGTGTAAGGAGAATTCATCAGTGGATTAGTAACTCCATGCAGTTCATCCCCCCTGCTAGATTAGGTGGATGATAACTGGTGGAAGTTGCAGAGTTTTACTGTACTGGTTGCCTTTAATAAAGACTTGACCAGCTGGTGGGCTTAGCCTTTCTGTTGTGTGCTGCAAGGCACGAGAGCTGTGTTTAGCTGTATTCTCACAAGGATATCTCTGACACCACATGACCTGCTGAGAGTTGCACAGGCAGTGAATTCAGGCATGAATAGTGCTGCAGACAAGAGCCTGCTACTTAGGGAGCAGCATAAGCAGTGTCTGGGAATGAACTGAATCCACTCCAGCTACATTTACTAATGATACAAGCATGAGGGGATTGAGATAAGGAAAACCTCTTTGTTTTCAATACTCTTAATGTTTTGACTAAGGTATGAAAATTTCAATACTGTAGAATGATTATTAAAGTGCTTCTATTTGCATGTATTAATCTAAAAATTACCCAGTTTTGAATTTAATTTTTTTTTGTAAGTGGAAAAGAGAAACTTAACAGTTTATGTGAAGAGCTGAAAAACTTGAGTCTGTTAGCAATGACTGCAAGTATGGATTTTTTTTTTTCCTTCAAGTACACTAATAAATAATGTATGTTGCTTGAACAACTAGCATTCCTTTGGACCAATGGACTATGAGAATCTCCAGCAAGAACTTGCTTTAAAAGAAACAGTATGGAAAAAAGTGTCACCTGAATCAAACGAGGACATCTCCAGAACCGTAGTGTATAGAATGGAAGGTCGGGGAGAGCAGAACTAAACAAATGGGTTCTAGTTCCATTAAATTCTTCATTTTAAAAACCCTCAAGCATCTCCAGATTTAACTTTGATTTGAATATTGTTTACCTGGTGTTTCATTTATATATACATTTTGTGTAACTTCTGTATGCTATACCAAAAAGATTGTCAAAGTTCAAGGGTGTGTGGGGGAAAAAGCATGTGCAAACAAACCCAAAGCTGTAAACTGACTTTTGTAGTTACTTAGAACATACTTAGTTTAAAAAAAAAAAAAGTAAAGGTAAGTCTTAGTGTTTTCAAAGATACACCACAAAAGTGGTATGTATCTGTTTATTTTGTTTATATCTGAGAATTTTAAGTATATGAACTTTGAGGCTGAGCAAGAGCTGTGTTCACTGAGCAGGGTCAGCATGTAAAGATAGAATATTAATTAAAATATAAAATAGTATTCAGTAAAATACAGCACATTCCTGAATTTCTAAATAATTGTATATTAAGTGGAGATAGGTTCTGAGTCATATTATTACCATATCAGGGTTACTTTAAGATGAGCTTTCAAATTTGAACCGAAATGGACCTTTTGCATATGCCATGCCAGTGAAGATTATTTTTTCTTTTAATCAAACCATTAATAATTACTAATGCCAATGCTGTAATAAAGAGAGCAAAAATGCCTGGGCAAGAGTGGGAGAAGTGGGGAGGAGGAAGAGTTAAAAAAACCTGTCTTGTTTGCAAGGTAACTAATGCAGCAGAGAGATTTCTGCCCCAACTATTTGGAGTGTCTCTCTTGCAGCTTGTGCTGCCAGCTGGTAGTTATGACTCAGAAGTCTGCCTTATTAATAGTGCTGTGCTCCACCCTGGAAAGGAATGTGAGCAATCTGGGCTTTAGACTGGTAACCAACTGAGCAGTGAGCAGGAAATATGTTCACAGGCAAGCAGATAGGTAGATCTTACTAGAGCTCTTTAGAGCTATTTTTCAACCATTAATGTGTGCATATGTTCATATATGAGGTTTCACTTACACAGGAGCAAATTCTTAAGAAGTTATCATTAATTGCTATTTTTTGGAAATTATTTTGAGTTTGCAGCTCTATCAGCTTACTGAGAAAGAGGACTTGCATTTTTCTACAGGCAGCTGCATCTCTTAAGCTGCCTAATTTGATAATTTGAGTATCTTGAGTAGGATGTAGCTCCAAATGATATTTTTAAGCTTCAGGTAGGCTCAATAGGCAGTTCTGAACAGAGGTCAAAGACTTGTTAAATTCTTAACACTTGCAGGAAATAGATTCTTAATAATGCAAAAAATCTTAGAATAGCATTCTCTATGAAATTTTCTCCTCTAAATTTATAAATAATCTGATACATCCCATCCTTAGTACACATTACAGAGAGTCCAGGTTTATCAAACTGGAGAGACTTGTGCAAGCCATGATAAGAGGATTTTAAGAGACAGTGACAAACAATTCTGTAGTTAACACCCTCACCTCTTCTCTCTGCTCCCTTCCCCAGTCCCTTTCCTTTTTTTTTATCTATAACTCCAAACTGATATGTGAGTTTTGCCTAATGGCAGAGTTAGTTTTTACCTGCCGTTTTTTGACCCATCTGGATGTTCATGAGTTTAGGAAGATGCCTAAAACAGAGCTGATGTTATCTGAGACAGCAGGCTTCTCTTAATTATCTGTTTAGGTATTGTTAATTTTGCATAAACATTTGACAAAGTTCTGACTAAACCCTGAATAATCTTCATTTAGCAGAGTATTGTAAAAGGATGGGCTTCCTGTCTTTGAAGCCTAGGATGGAAATATATAAGCAAAACAATAGAGAACATCAATTTTCAGTTAATTTGATGCCCTACTGGGATGAAGAGGTAAATCTGTGGTGTTGATGTCAGTAATAAGTGTCAGTCATGAATTGCTGAATAATAACTATTTTATAATCTTATCTCTGGTGATAAGGTTTGGTTTGTTAGTGCTTATCCTCAAAATAAAGGCAAAGTCTTGAATTACAAAAATGTCTTGCCTGTTTGAGGATTTTGCAGTAAACTAGTAGCTACAGAGACAAAGCAAGTATTCAGATCCTGCAGAACTACTTTACCTGAAATACCCTCAGTTGCAAGAGGGAGCATAATGTGTCTGTGCTGCTAATGGAAAGTATTTACAGTGGTGACATGTTGCTGGATGACTTGCTGATTTAACTAAAAATGGAAAAGGCATGATGCAGGATTTGCTTGATCTGATTCTGCCCACCTTGATTTTTAGTACTGTTTGAAGCCACTTCTAAAGATGTGGTTGAAGGTGGACGATTTTTCCACATGTAAAACTTGTGGTAGTTAAGTCCTGCATGGAAAACACAAAAATAAGAAAACTACTACGTCTTTAATATGCATAATAAGAAAATTTAGGGTACAGCTTAAACAATCTGTAAATATATATATATATATATTACAGTTCTGTAATATATACTTTTGAAGCCTGCCTCAGAATTGAAGGCAGCTTCTAGCTAGGAAGGGTCAGGAGGAGACTCCTCTGAACCAACAGTTCTGTAACTTGCCCACACTTGTAGTTTCTTGCCCTGGCTGCCACGTGTGCAGATGGCTCCTGTTCCTGCAGGGCACCTGGGGCCAAGGTCACCACCACGGGCAGTGGGAGACGCCAGGGCCACTGAGAGTTATCATTCCATGTGTGAAGTCTGCAACGGTTTTAGTGTTCACCTGTGCTACAGTAATAGCAATTCTTGATATTCAAGCATTTTAGCTGTTTGTTTGTTTTTCTTTGTCAGCATCATTAACATTTCATTAGAAATGTAAATGCTTTTTAAAGATTTATTTTAGCATTTGTGTTGTACCTTTTGGCTCAGTTGTTAAGTTACCTGTCTCGTTTTCCATTTTTCATTTGCATTGTATGTTATTTATGTATCTTGATTTCCAGCATGCTTATTTTTGTATTGTTTAATAAATTTATTTTAAGCTGATTTTTTATTGTATTTTTTTTTTTCTCTCAATGGAGAACAGATTTGTTCAAACACATTTTTTAGGTTGAAGTTGATATAGTGAGTACTCTATAAAAAAAAGATTTTCTGGAAGAGTAGGTGGAATAAGCAGATTTAGTTAAACCAGTCATTGAAAACTTCCCTAAGATTTTGTGAACATTTTGTACAACAATCTAATTATTTTTCTGTTTGAACTGTTTTAGAAAGTTGAAGGCAAAAATCAAAGTGGCAAAACTTTGTCACCATGACTTTTTTTAATAAAGAAGTCCTGGTGCAGTAGAATTTTAACATCACTGTATATTTGTCTGGTTTTGAAGATACTGATTCAGCCACATGGAAAATATATGGTTAATTGTGCCAGTGCAGTGAAGGGAAAAATACAGCTTGTAATAAATCACGTGTAGCAAGGGAGGTGGTGCAAGCCCCACGTTGTTTTGGTAGTGATGCTGCCTATACTGAGGATGGTCAGAATTGTCAATTTAGCTTTTCTGTAGACTGGTTTATAAGCTGCAGTTATTTGTTCTATGGTTGTAAAATGAGCTCTATGTTCATTATACTTAAGAACATCACATGTCAAAAGAGTTTATTCTGTAAAAGTCATAAAGATGATGAAAGGAAAAAGAGTAGTAGGTACAAAGAAAGAGCCATAGGTGATTTACTGTAGAATTTTTTTGGCTCTTGTATTTTGGTTTTCAGCATAAATTTGTGTCAGAAGACCAATGGGTGGGTAGAGGAATAAAAAGGCAGTGGATTCAGAGGAGGGTGGGTGGGAGGGGGGAATGGATTGGGGGGAATGGATTATGTTGCTTTTTTATTGCTCATATATCTCTTGGTCTTGATACATACATGTCATTGATGCACAGTAATTTTTGAGCAAAGGAATTAATTATTAGCATAATTTATGTATGATGTTTTAGTATCCTAAAAACTGTTTGTAGGCTTTCATTGTTTTTTTTTAATTTTAAATAATATTTCTGTAGTTTTTTGAAGGTTCAGAATCAGTTATTGCAGTGAAACAAGAATAAACTTGTTTCAGCCAAATTCTTATTAGAATGACAAATACCCTAATAATCCACGTAATAATTTGCCTTCAGTGCAGTCTCCTTGAGGATTTGAGTTAACATATGTTTGTAGTGGTTGGAGAGTTGGCAAGAGGCTTTAAATTGGGTAGAAATTTTAACTAAAGCTATTTTTTTATCATGCTGGCACCTTGTCTGTTCCACATTTGTCTAGTCTGGAAAGTGCATGACTAACTAATATATGTAAAGACACGGCTGAGTCATGCACAGCCCCACTTTTTTTCAGGAATTTGTGTCCTAGTGTGTTGAATAATTTAAATAGTCTAAATTATTTAACTACCTACCTTGAATCAAGCATGGTTTCTGATTTGCCGTTTGCCCCTAGAGAACATTGTGTGCAAAATTAAAAATGCCCTCTTTTCTTTTTGTTTTCATGCAAGGAGGAGTTAATTTTATTACTGGCATCTAATCTTGCTTTATGCAGACTTTTTGGTATCACTCGGACATTGAACATTTAAATGTTTTTGCAAGACTTGAGTGGCTGCACTGTGCACATGGCTCAGCTACTCCTAAAAATGCCATGTTCATTTCTTCTGTGCACAGCAGGGGTACCTGATGGTCACATCTGAGGCTGCAGCTTAGCTGAATAAAACCTGGAATGGAGCTGAGTGGCAGAAGTGTGGTGGGGGCAAGTTTGTTGGGTATTTTGTTTGTTATTTTGGTTTTTTACCAGTTTAATTTGAGCAGGATTTAACTGAGTCAATAAAGCTGGCATGGGTGCTTGACCGAGGACAAGGCAGGTGGATGTTTGGAGAATAGTAGACACTTTGACACCTCAGCACTAGGGCTGGTGAGGAAATGGGGTTGAAGGAAGGACAAGGGGGAAAGGAAGTAATTCTAGAATGTCTTCCTATCCTCAAAAATGTTCCAGCCTACGGTACTTTGATGTATTTTATGCTAAGCAGGCACGTGGGGTATATCTGCTGTAAGGTGCTGCTTCCTGTTCTGGCTGCTGCTGTGCTCTGGTTCTGACTCAGCTGGCACATAGCTGTGCCTTCATGTGGTTTTACAAAACTCGTGTGCACACTGTGAATTGGACATTTATCTTCATATTGTACCTTTCCTTAAAGCAGGTCAGATTTACTTAGCTGGGTGCAGTTATTGTAACCTATCTGTGTGAGGTGCAGAGGGCACTGTAAGCAACCTGAGAAGGAAACCACGAGGTCACAGAGGCTGGGAGGGATCTCTGGAGATCTCAGACTCCAGCCCCTGCTCAAAGAACCACCTGGTGTCACTTGGGTTGTGTGGCTCAAGGGCTTTGCCAGTCAGCTGTTGAAAACCTCCTATTATAACATTTTATCATCTGGCTGGGTAAGTTGTCCCAGTGCTTTAATGCTTTGATTAAAGAATTTTTTCCTAACCTACAGTTGGAATTTTCCCTTTCTGTAGCTTGTGATGGTGACTCCTGTGTTTTCAGTGAATGTGATGATCTCACCATCATGCTGTAATCTGTTGGCTTCTAGGGAGTCCTAGAAGTGGCATAAGTAAAAGTGGCTTTTGGTCTGCAGTAACTAGTATTTTCACTTCCTGCTGTAGTTTTCTTACCAAATTCTAAGTATTCTTTCATTATGCCATTGAAAATGAAGTGATTTAGGGATTTGAAAAGGCCATATTCCCTTTATTTTTCTATTGAAGCCCAACAGGCTAAATGCAAATGTGGAAGTGTGCTATTTGCTGAGGGATGGCATGTTACTGTTAGGACCCCTTGTGATCAGAGCACTTGTCAAAACAATGAGCTGAGAACACAAGTGGAGTGATAGGAAGAGATAATGTTACTCATTTCCTGTTGATGTCATTCACTAGTCCAGCTTTTTCCTTGAGGCAGGCAACTTTATTGTTTGTTCAGGAATTACTCATGCAATAATCAGGCGTTTTTTGGACTCATAGACCTGCTTTTGGTTATATATGTAGCTTTTACTTTCTTTTGCTTTCCATTTACTTTCTGAATGGAAAGTACATTTCACACTTCTCTTAAAGGACCTCTCTCTTAAAATTCTCCAGCCTGTAATTACTGCAAATTAAATAATTAAAATGTAATCTTGATCTGAGAATAAACTGTTTTGATTAAACATGTTTTAAAAAATCCCCACTAATGCCATTGCAGAGCAAGATTAACAATTATGATTGAGAATATAGAAAAGCAGGCTAAAACAGCTGAGTATGTTTTATTCCATATACCAAGGCTGCTGGGGAGTAATATGACTGTTTGCAGGGTTTAAAGATAAAAGCAGGGAGGCAGAAGATATATTTAAGCCAATAATTATTTTCAATATGAGGAAAACATACCTTTCAATACAAGGTATGGAATAGATAGCCTAAAAATAAGAAGACTTATAGAAACTTGATCCTAGTATTTAGAAAGAACCTTCTCAACAAGAGTAGAGTGGTAGATCTGGTAAAGTTTCTCCGTTCTGCTTTCAACCTGTAGGGTGAAGTCAGTGTGTTGGTAGTGCAGGTGCCCTGCATCCTTCTAGAGCAAAGTCCTTTCTTTTGGCTATAATTCCAGTTCCAAGCCCTGTATTTAAGAGTAAACTGTCAGCCACAAATTTTGAAGTGCCTACAGGCTGGGAAGGGATGAGCATTGCCTGACTCTACTCTGTTGTGTGGGTATCAGTGGTGTCAATAGGTCCTTGAAAAGGCAGACATCCTTTTGTCCTGTCTGCTTAACACAGCTCTGTCACTAAAACTCCCATCAGCATTCCACTGGATTCATGTGACTGCCGTTGATCCCAGTCCTTTGGTCCCAAATCTTGCACTGTTAGTGATGTCTGTGTCCATTACTTCAAAGGCTCTTGTTATTTTTCCCTGCATCCAGGATCAATGGCTTAGCATTCATTCCCCTTTTTAAGGTTTCTCTGTATATTCCCAATGCTCTTTGTTGCAGAACTGTTAGCAGGGGTTTAGTCTTTGAAAAGGAGCTATCAAAGTAGGTATAACATTTCTGTGATAGTTTACTGCAAGAATTGTTTTACCATTTTTGAACTTCCAGCCGTCATTATTTGCTGACAAAATGTTTTATTGCTGATGAGAAATGCTGAAAATGTTTCACAGTGTGGAGTAAGTGAAACTCTTTGAGAGGGTCATTTTCTTACGAAACTTGGATGCTTGAGACATTGGCGTCATCATTGAAGTATTTACATCCAAGCTGCTGATGGCAAATGCATGCCAGCTAGAAATGAAAATTTGCTTGGTCGTCATCTTAAAGGGTGGAAGTCTTCATGCTTTAGATCTTTCACTTAATCTGGTAAACGTTTTGTTGAAAGGATTAATTGACCTATGGTTCTTTTGTCATACTGTTCATGGCCAACAATGCGGCAGTAACACTTCTGGTCATTCAGGACAGGAGCCAGGCCAGGTTTTTCTGTGACTTCCTCTTGTAAATTTACAGTTCTGTGGAACTTCCTGATCCACTGTTATTCACTACTGCTATTCTAATTTGGTTTGCTTTAGGTGTTCAAGAACTTCTCTTGCTGGCATAATTTATGAGTTTATGGATGTCCATGAAAGGTCTTTTTAAAAAAAACAAAAAAAAAAAGTGGAATCAGCCAACTTTAGCTCTTAAGTCTAGTGAAGGATGATTTGATTCTCACTTGATATTTTGGGGGTCTTTTCAGTGATGTGCTTAATTCTATTGCTTCCAAAAGCAAAAAGTGTGCTAATTCATTGGTAACAGAAGAAATTGGTGGAGGTGGAGGCAAGCATGGCCATGCTCACTGTAATCTAGTGAAGGCAGCTTTGGTGCTCCGTTTTCTCTCTTCTTCCCAGTATTTGAAATCAACAGAATCATCCCCAAAGGGATGGGATGGATATACCCATACCAACATGGTATAATATATATATATAAAATATAGATATTAAGGAAAGGATAAGACATAAAAAGAAATTGTTAGTGAGTAGCTCTTGCGATCAGCTCCTCTTCTGCCAGGCTCATCTGTTTGTCCAGGCACACATGGGAAGGGGCAGGGGAGCTCTCCAGTCACAACATTGTCATCAGAGCACTGGTGAAGCTTCAGCATTAGGTACTGTAAGGTCTTCTGTGTTGACAAATTTAGGATGTTCTGTTGTTTAGGGGTATCTGTGGCAGCAGTATTGGTTGGGTCCATCCTAGTACCTGTTCTTGACACTTCATATCAGGCTTTTTTTTCCTGGAAGTGTCTTCCAGCTAAAGAAGTATCTGTTTCTGGGATCCTGTAATCTAATAGTGATGGAGTCAATGGCTCTGAATCTTGAACCCTGATTTCTGTGGGGTTTTTTTCTTTGTACCCCTTGAACCCAGTTCATCCTTAGTATTGGTTTTATCTGCTAGAAAGGGGAAATATGAACCCAGTCTGCTTCGCACATTCCTGCTGTCCTGCTCCTGATGATGGCACTGGAAACTGCCCCATCCACACACCCTGGACTCTCTTATGACTCTATGTAATATTTTCTAGTGAAATTGAGTTGCTATGCCTTGATTCCTGGGGGAGAGGCTTGTGTGCAAGGATCCGATTACCCTTTGCTTTGTGTGACCCACCCTGCACCTCTGGAGATCACGCTCTGGAGTCAGGATTAGTGAGTGGTTGTTTCTTCTGCCTCCATCAGGGGAGGCAGAGGTGGGAGTGGGGCAGTTCAGGAACATGGCTGGCCAAAACAGCTTGTCTCCCCCTGCGGGGTTTGCACATCTCAGGAGTGGAGTAGATGGGCATGGTCTTTGTGAAGGAATCTCAGTTGCAGAAGGTAAGTAGATGTTTCGCTTATTCTAGTAAACATATTGTTTAATTACTTAACTCTTAATTCGTCATAATTAAATAGTCTTATCTGTAATTTAAACAGCATCAGTTTACTAATACTTCAGAATTAATCAATAGAACTGTAAATAACAAGGCATTACAAATTGCCAGTGTGTGTTGCCATGAAACAAGGTTACTGCTTCCGGCAGGTGTCCTCATCCAGGGCTGTTCTTTATTTCAGGCACTTGAATAAAATCCAACATAGCATGAAGCAGCCTATACCTGTGGAATCACAAACTATATTGGAAACATAGATGATTTCAAATTTCATTTACAGGATTCTAAATTTCATTTAGCATTTAAAAATTAGAATAATTAAACGTAATAATCTCTGAGCATGCACTGGCTGAATTAATTGTCTGAGAACTGATCTCAGACCTATCTGTGCCTCTTTATTCTTTATGAGTCAAAGAATATTTTTGGACAGTTGAAGAACTTTCACCTCTTGCCTAATGGTGTTTAGGGTGAACTCACAGGTAGAGAGATGTTGTTTTGAGGAATATAAGTGTTACAAACTCCTTCCAGAAATTTGTGTGCACTTGATGACCATCTTATGAGCATGGGGTTGGTGCTGGAAGAGATGAATTCTGTCTTTCATGGCTCCAAATGTGATTGGAGGAAAAGGACTTTCTGCTCACAGTTACTGCTTTCTGTGTCCTTAAACTTTTTAAATTTTATGCAAACTAGTACAGAGAGAGAAGGAAAAAAGGGACAAACTCTTATGCTATTGTCCTCATTTTTAGTAAATACCATTTTTAGGTGCTTTCGAGTACCTCCATTAATTTGAAGTATTTTGACAAGAAAAAGGGCTTCAGGCAGAGATGGATGAAGAAATGCAGTTTACTGTAACATGTGGTTTCAATACTCTAATTATTTGCAATTTTGGGTGGCATAATCCAGTACTTATCTTGAAAAGGCTTGAATCAGAGGGAAATATGAATGATGGAAATCCATTTGATGCCAGTAGATGGAAGAGGGGAACAAACCACCTCTGCTCAGCCTTCCCTCCAGGAAAGCTGCACTTCTCCTTTAGTGGCCTTAGCCCATCTGTTTGCCAGTAAAGCAAACTGGCAGGTGTTCTTAGGTTGAAGAAAGGGTCCTGGTGTCAAGACCAGCCTTGGATGGATGTGTATATTTGGTTTAATTACTTCTTTAATTCAGCTGCATGCACAGCTTCTGTGACAAGTTCCAAGACTGAGCTACTGGTACAGGCTTGTTTCAATGTTCGTGACCTGAACCTAGTCAAAACTCCTTGCTCTGTTTTTGGATTTTAAACAGGCACTTTTAGGACCATTGAAAATTTTATCGTCAGTATCCTACCAGCTAGGATTTGAAACAATGTGAGTAGTTGAATTGCAAGAAGATATTTAAATACCTACTGGGATTTTGCCCAGCTTTAAATAAAAGTAATAACTAACCGGTGTGCTGACTTGCCTGAGGGTTTTGCAGCGCTAGCAGCGCAGTTGGTTTAGAGCTGCTTTGTGTTTGGATACATGAAAATACAGCCTCTTGTGTGCCTGCAGTCTAGACATCACTCATGGGAGATGCAGCTTTCAGTATTTCAGTACATGCACGGGTTGTGTTTGAGCAGGGCTGCTGGAAACTGGAGTGAGGAATAAATAAGCGTTTTGTTAGTCTGTTAGTTTGATATCAACAGCACAAACTGTATGGATAATTGCTGTGCAAATGGCATTTCAAGTTAATTCCACCAGGGAGACTCCAGAAATAAACCCTGTGGTAGCAGCTTTGAAAGTCACTTGTGGCAGCTTTGAGTCCAAAAATAAGCACTGCACCCACGGCTGGTAAAACTGAAGGAGCTGGGTGTCGTCCTCTGTCCCCAGCTGTGAAGAGGGAGGACCTTGCACCATCTAGAGGAAAAGAAAGGATAGTCAAAGGGTTAGAAAGGAACTGGGGAAAAAAACTGACAAAATCTTGTTTCCTGTGTCAGTTTTAAAACATGGCAGAGCAGATTCTAAAGTTATTTTTGCACTTCTGTCACATTACATGAGGAAACAAGGATCAGTAGTGCAGAAAATAGCCTAAAGAGGTGATGGAAGTTGTCAAGAAGAAATGCAAGTTTTATAAAACTAGCCTTGTCTGTATTTTTCAAATATATCTGTACTTTAATGTGTGTAGGTATATGCATTAATTGATTCATTCACACATCATCTAATTATTTATAGTGTAGGGGGAACAAAGACTCGTCCAAGGAATTCTAAGTTTATAACTTATGTTGTAAGTTTGTTTGTGTTTGTTTGAAGTCAAACAACCAGGAGGCTCTGTCAGAGGCAGTTGGTGTTGGGTTGCTGTAGAGCTCCGTGGGATCATTTGATCACTTACTGAAAGCCTCACTTTTGTGTGCTTCAGGAAGTTATTTAGAGAAATTGCCTATTCTTGTGGAACTGAATTTTCTGTAGAGTAAGGTAATGTTGGGGCTTAATCCAGAGGCTGCTTCGAGTGCCTTCAAGGACTGTCTATCCCTAAAAATATTCATGGACACAACCTCACTAGCCAGCTCTGAGACCACTTCAGAGCCAGTCCTCCCCCTGGGTGGGCACCTGAACTAGTGTGGGATTCATTTAGTGAGTAAAACATGGCACTTAGTCTGGGAGTTGTGTCCTGGCAGGCAGCTGGCACTGGAGTGGGGCAGACAGGGCAGGTCCTGGTTGTGAAATGGAGAGGATGCTTGGCTGGGCTTGGAGGGCTTAGAGGTTGGTTGGGTATTTGTCTGTGGTTCAGTCTCAGTTTTGACTTTGTAAAATACGTGCTTTACTTACCCTTAGGTAGTAAGTTCCACTTTATTTCAGGCGAAACAAAGCAGAAACTCAATTTTAAAACAGGCTTTTGACTGAGATTTCTTCCCCTATGAAGTACAGCTTACTTTCATATTGAACAATGGTCTTTTAAAGGAAGACTATGGCTGTCTCTTTTAGACCTGGATTTTTTCCCAACAATGGTTTGCTTTGTGCTCTAGGTTTGCTTTTTATTGTGTCTTATCTGTAGGTCAGCGCTGCTGTTTCAGAGTTTACATTGGCATCTTGGGCTTCAGGGATTGTTTTCCATTGATAAAATAAGCATCCAAAAATCCACAGTTCTTCCGAAGAGCAGGAGGAGGGATTGCTTTTTGCTGCGTGACCCTCATCAGGGATCAGCTTTAGGAAAAGCAGCTGAACAGTGCTACTGTGGAAGTGAATTCCTGTTGATCTTGGAGCTTTTGTTACTTTATGGAATCACTCGTGACTCACTAAACTCCTTGCTCTCGCCTTCCTTGTCAATCCCTGGCCGTTTGCAGAGGATGGGAATAGGCAGAGTCCCTCAGTGGAGCATTAATCCCTGTTCACTGGATGGGTGCTCACCTTGGGCAGCTTAACAATCTATTTTCTGCGCTGCCGAGCTGATGCCGCGCTGAGCTGGATTAGCTGGGCCGTGTGTTGGGAACAATGGATGGAGAGCCGGGCGTGTGGGGGCTCCTGTGTCCCCTGCCAGGCAGGCTGGGTGGCCTCCATGGGACAGCACGGAGCCTCCTGGCCGGAGGGAGCATGGTGCCGCCGGGATGTGCGGGTTGGAAATGCCCCCTGACGGGTTTTCCGTGTGGAGCTGTGCCGTGTCACCCGCGGTGCGGCTGTCCCAGGGAGGCAGCCAGGCTGTCACAGGTGCGGATTAGCTGTGCTCAGCACCGTGGGGTTAGTGGCACTGAGAGGTGTGCCTCGGGGACACTTCCCCTGATTCCCTGGTGAAGAGCTGCAGGAGTGCATTCCCATTGCTGTGCAGCTCTCCCAGGGCTGGGAGCCTCGTCGGGACATAACCCAGAGCCCTGCTTACCTGGAACCCATTCTGTGACAGTCACGTGTCTTTAGGCGCTGCAATTTAAATCTCAGTTTGTCTCTGCACCTCTGTGCCATGCAGGGGGACGTTTATAACTTTGTTCTTCGAGCCAGTTGGCCAGAAGGGCAGAGTTCCCTGAGAGGAAGCGTTGTGTCCCATTTTAAGCACAAGAAATGGGATGTGAGAGAAGAGCGTGGTGCACGTGTTCTCTCAGCTAGCCCTGCTCTCTCTTTTTAACTCCTCTTGTTGTATTTGAAAGTCTCCTGTCAGCACACCTGGTCTGGTGCACAGTAAAGTTCAGATACAGCAAAGTTCCTGAGGCACAATATCCATGCAAACCTTTTTTTCTCAATATTTTGAGCATCTCTGCAGAAGGCTAACCTGTGTTGTTATCCTTAAATTTCACAGAAAGAGCTTTGGAAAGTTTAGGGGAGTTGTTTATTTATCCTTGTTTGGCTTGCCTTGAGCAGCAGTACTATAAACTTTAGAGCTTGACTATATTGCTCAGCCACCTGGAGAAACATAAAGTTGGAAGTAATACTTTTTTATCAGGATGTTAATTCTGTAGTGTTTTCAAAGAAATTATAGAGGGCGGAGCGTTCTCAGGAAGCAGGACATGATAGGAAATTAAAATCCAGATTCCCTGACCTTTTTAGCTAAGAGCTTCTCATGGAATTAATCCAGCTTTGAGCTAAATTAATTTTTTCTGAAGGATTTGCTTTCTGTACACGCACAGCTGTTTGGCTTTTCTCTTCTGGGGGCAGAGGCTCTCCCTGCCGTGCTGGAGGCATTGCAGCCATGGCAGAGCAGGACAGAGCCCTGTGGTGACAGTGACACGTGGGCAAGGACAGAGCACAGTGTGCTCAGCTGCTTGGGCTCGGCTCCTGCTCGAGGTTTGGGGTTCTGCATTAACCATGAAGGAGTGGGCAGAAGGTGTCAGGCCACCCTCCCTTCACCACGAGACTGTAGCAGGTCATTGCCATCTCTGGGCCTCAGTTTCCCACCTTAGTGCCACTAACAGCGTCAGTGAAGTGTTTGGAGAGGCCTTCTGTGGATGGCATTAGAGCCAGGCAGTGGTAGCACCCTTGTCTTCAGCTAAAAAAAATCCTCTGAACTGGTCTCTGTAAAGAGAGGAGTGACTCTAGCTTGTGTGGGCATTTGCTCTTAGCCATTGTGAGATTATTTAAATAAGTCTGGATTTGGATGTGCAGCTCAGGTAGGAAAGACTGCTTTGTTACAAATACTCCACCAAGGCAATTCCCACATTCCAGCCAAGCCACTCAGATCAGTTAGATGATGTTGAAATTTCACTTGCAATAAGTAACTTCAGCATATTAATACTGAAGTTAAACTTTTTTTTTTTTTAAATTTAGTTTTTCCAGTCGGTACGCTGAGAAATTGAAAACCACCCCTAAAGCTCTCATGTCATGCCCAAGTCCTTTGTGCTTGCAGAGGAGGGGCACAGCCATGCACTTGCTGTGTGCTGGGCCTCGTGCTCCCCACTGCAGCTCCTCTGTTCCTGTGCATCCTCCACATCAGCGCTACTGCTTGAGGGAGACTGCTTTGAAACTCCCACCACGACCAGGCTCGGGGGATGTGCAAAATAACTGACATAGGAAAGCTTTGGGCTAGGAGTCACTTTGAGTTTCGCTTTGTAACTGGCTTTGTTGCTCGCTCAGTTTGTCCATTTGGGGTTTTGGAATGGTGTTTTTGCTCTTTTGTTTTTTGCCTTTTCGTCCCCCGTGTTTATCTGAAGTATCTGCTGCAGCGCTTTGACTTCCTGCTGCTCTCAGCTCAGGCTGTTTCCTTGCTTTAACTTGACCTCAGTGCAGTTCTTGAGCACCAGCAGTCTTGATTTTTCTGTCTTGAGCTGCTCACATGCTGGCCCACAGACTCACAGAGCCATTAATTGGAGAGGTGCCTCTGGAGATGTTGGTCATTTGGCCACCTCTGATGTGAAGCAGGACTTGGATCCTTCATAGCTTTGGCCAGCTGAGTCCAAGACCTCTAACACCTACTAACCTGGCAGTGAAACTGTTTCTGATTTCTACCACTGAGTGACATGAGTATTTCTGAAGAACCTTTCCTTTTCACTGCCTGGATAACAAGGATTGTAGCCAGTGCTGAGGAAAGATTGCTGTACAGAGAGGGTCTCCCTGTAGCTGAGTGAGCAGTGCTCTGTCTTTTTGGTGTGGTGAGAGAGCTGCCAAATCCCTGTGCTTCAGTGCACACAGGTTTTCTCTCCTGTTTGACAAAAGGTGGAACAGCTTCTGCTCTGGGTTTGATCCTGCCATGCAGCTGTATGGCCGTGTGAGATCCATCCAGCTCATGCAGAGCAGAGGGACTCCATCCCTTCTCCTTTTATTGCATTTTCACAGTTAGGGAAAGGTTGTGAAAAACAAACTTTGTTTTTCTAAACACGAGGGAAGCTTGTGTTCACCAGTGCAGTTATCAAAACACCAACACTGAATGTTCATGAACCACTTGGTGAGAAACTCACTGGCAGAGCTCTAAACCCTTAAATTAGTTGCCTTGTGCCCTACTTAGTTTGAATGGATAGAGCTCATCTGTCATGTTCACTATTTTTTTTCTCCCCTACAGTTAAAAATCCCAAAATCGTATGTTTACTGCTGCCACTTCAGATTTTCTTTTGCCTTTTGCTTTTTTTTTTTTTTTTTTTTTTTTTTTTTTTTTTTTTTTTTTTTTGCAATGAACCTGTTATTTCAAACTAGTACTGTGAGTTTTGGGTGGAGAATTTGTACTTGACTTTGTGGCAGCCTAAGTGAGAATCAGATACATCAGGGCACAGATACAAAGCTTATGGCAGCAAGTGCTGTTCACTTAGTAAGTTTTCTCACTGTAAATGACAGCCTCTTACATAATGACTTAGTGTGTACACTGCTTAGATTAATATTTCCTTGGAAACTAAGGAAGACCCATAAGATGCTTGCGGAAATGGTATGTTCTTACTTTGAGTTCAAAATGTATTTTATATTTGCAGATTCCTAAATTTTATTGAATTCACTTTTTGTGTGAACTCAATAAAACTTCTGTTTTTGGTGGCTGCCCTCTGGGCAGTTTTGTTTCATACCTTCTGAAGTTTGTTAATTTTTTGGCCTGGTCTATGCTGCTGTTACTGTAGGGTGCAGTTACGGGTCAGGGTGTGTTTTGTTGGCAGTAAATCCAATCTAATTCTCACATAAAATCACTGAAGTCTCTCTAGAAGCAGGAGGAGGTTGTCCCAAAAGGATTTTTTCAGCTATGATGGCCACACTTGGCTTATTTCAGTTTGAGTTCTCCTTTGACCAGCTTTGCATAATTACTCTGCTAATAATTGTCCTGCTGAATTAATTGTGTTTCTCCTGCTTTTTGTATCCCATTACTTTTAATATTGGACACAGAACAAATTTCCTTCTGAGGTAAACAAGCAGAGATATTTTTGTCTGGACTTGTATTTGTTTTTGTTTTGATCTATTAAGTTCAGTTTTAAAGTAAAGTAAACCTTTGATTTTACTTTATCTTAAGGAAGGAGCAGCTTTGACCTCTCCCAGATAGCTGAGAGATGTAATCTAAGGTGATTGTGTTACAAAGCCTCAGGAATCTCCAAATTATATTTTGTCACATCTTTATAGAAAACAAAAATCACTTTTTAGCGAAATGTCCAGCTGAATCCAGGATTCTGGGTCCTGACTGCACTTGGAAAGTTGTTTTTTGAAGAAAGGAATGCGCGCTATTTTTATTTTATTACTTTAATTATATTTGCATTTCCCAGAAACATCAAGAAGCCCAGCCAAAATGGCCAGTTACCTCTGAAATGGTTTTTGTGTAAGACAGCGTGTCCTTTGCTCATCCCAGACCCCGAAGAGGGACACTATTCATCACCTGTAGGACCCGAACCCGGGAGTGCCGCCAGTGCTCTGCCTGCGGGTGCCAGCGGCTTCTCCCGGCAGGAGAACGCCTGACTCATCCCGATGAAACGCAGAGATTATCCGGCTGAATTCCCCTTCCACACCTGCCTGCAGCCGCGGTCTCTCTTGGAGGGTTTGGCATTTCGGGGTGGCTGTGGTGCTCCCAATGGAAAGCCCATAGGGAGTGTGGTTGGGTGGCTGCTGCCCCGAGCTGGCCTGGCTGTGTCCGTGTGTCCGTGGCCCTGCATGGGCAGAGCCCAGCCCTGGGGTGCTCCAGCAGCTCCTTCCCGAGGTGCTGAGCCAGGCTGGAGAGGGGCAGATCCCAGCCGTGGGAGCAGCTGGCTCTGCCTCCCGAGCAGGACCTGCTTGGGGGGAGCCTTGGTCACTGGCTTGGCTTGTGGCAGAAACTCAGAACAAAAGGATCTTTGTGGGGGGAGTGGGATCCCTCAATGCCAGTCCTCTGACGCTGGAGAGGAGGGTGTGGGGTGGCATGTCAGGTTTGCCACACTTGAAGGTGTTGTGGGGTCAGAGCTGAGGGAGCCTGAGCAGGGACCCAGCCTTTGGAGGCAGTCAGGTTTAGGGACAGCCCAGCGCTGAGAAGGGAGGGAGTCCTACAGATCTGCATCTCACAGCCCCGTGGTGCAAACTGCGAAGGAGCTGCAGTGGTGCTGGAGTGATCAGGGTGGCTCCGTGTCCCCTGTGTAGTTCCATCCTGGCCTTTGTGCCTCCTCCTCCTTGGTGCTCTTTGCCTCAGTGCGTATTTGAGGTGTAACAAACAAGAAGCAGCTCCGCGGCTTTGGTCCGGGAGAGGCGCAGGTGCTGGCTCGCCTGTGGCCCTGTGAAAACACACCAGTGTGCTTGCAGAAATCTGTGGGAGACTTGCTTGTGGCTGGGGATTTCTCCTTTTGTTTATTTCTCCTTGTTGTAGAAGGTCAGTGCAGCATCAGCTCCCTCTTTTCTCTCTGTTGCTTGGCTGGTGGCAGCGACACAGCTTCGTGGACTCAAAAAGCAAAGCAGCATTTAGAAAGTTTACTGGAAATTACTGTGAAATGGTGCCTAGGAGTGGCTATGTCAGTTTATGAAAGAAGCTGATGTGGATACTTAAAACCATCTAGCGTGTCATTTTAGGTGCTTGTTACAACCTGCAGAGTTGTTATAGCCAGGATGTATTAAAAATATGCATGGGACAAGGTTGGTGCACCCTGACAGTATCATTTCTTACTAGAATAATTAATACAGCTGAGAAAAGCACTACTTACCAGAGACTTTACCTGTGTCTTGCTGTAAGCCCATATTTATCTAAAAAGATCCAGCTTCATCTGCCTGGAAACCTTGCTTGTTACATAACAGAACTGCTTAAAATGGTTTATTTGAGCAAAAGTGTGTATGTTGGATGTATGCAATGATTATGTGTAATACACTGAAAAAAGGGTAACTTTTAAGTAAATCTCTGTCTGCTGACATAGATTTCTCCTGGCATTAGGAATCTTTACAGTTGAAAATAAAAATAATCTTACTTTTCCAGAGCGAGTTTGCCTTTTGAGGAGTTCGTGGTTTTATGAATTGTGCAGAGTGATGCTGTCTGTGCAATCTTATAATTGGTGTCATTGGGCAACTGAAGAGAGAAACACGGTTTGCCCAAAGAGCAAGGCTCATATTTTTTACTACAACAGGGCAGAAATTCATTGGTTTTAGTTCTTTTACTGTCCTTAAGGACTTCAGCCTTGGAAAGACAGACCTTGCAGGACTGGTAGCAAAGCAAGCTGTACTGCAGAATGTGGTCAGGCAAAGGGAAACAATTCTCAAGTTCATGAGCACTGCACCAACTGGCCCCACTGGGTTTTCTTTTTGAGGGAAGAAGATCAGTAAACTGGAACTCAATCTCTCTTTGTAGGTGAAGTCTGTGATAAATCTGCTGTTTGCTGCCTACACAGGGGATGTGTCTGCACTCCGGAGGTAAAAATCACTGGGGGTTTGGGACAGGAATTTGGGAGTGGGAATGCTGCTTGTTTGGTTCCTGCTGTTGTTGTTTAGTTAGGAACATGCACGTACACTGTGTCTGGGCATTGAGCTGCATGAGCTAGAGATTGATTATATTCATCCAATTTAGGAGCATGCACGTACACTGTGTCTGGGTTGGGGGCATTGAGCTGCATGAGCTAGAGATTGATTATATTCATCCAAAACCCAACCAAAAGACCCAAATCTAACCATGCAAAAAATACCCTCACACTATCCTGAATCCCACTGTGTTCCATTTCTTTGGATCAAAACAATTTCTTTAACCATTTTTTTATAGCAATGGCAGAAAATCCTGTCTATACTCTCACCTGCTTTAATATTCAATTCTGAAAGTGCCACACAAATTCAGGTTGGAAAATGTACATTGTTATTGGACAGGTTAGGACATTAGCTTTGCTTTTGAAATCTGGAGGAGAATCTGACAAAATTTAAAGTAATAGTGGTAGTAGGCTAAATAAGCATTAATTTGGCTAGAATGTATCTAAATATAATTAGTGGGTGGAAAAATATGTGGTGTATAGTTTAACTCTGCCGTCCCAGGGAATCATAGAGTGAAGCAAGAACCTTCCCAATCCCTTAATGCTGCTCAGGATTTTCAGATTTGGGAGATTTCCTGGGATTTTCTCACCTGGTATAAATTTACTTTGCCTTATGTGGCTTAGCTTGTCCATGGATGATTTTAAATCAGGCGTGTTGACTGTTATGTTTTCTGCAAAGATGTTTTATTTTTATTTATGGCAACTAAAGAGCAGAAAGGAAGTTAAGGCACTGAGCTGGTTTTCAAAGCCAAAGCCCCTTTCATTATCAGCAAAGATGTGCTCGTGGTGCTGCTTACATCCTCTCATGGCAGGGCGGTGTCCTGTAATGTGCTTTAAATTACCTGAGACTTGGCTCTGCAATCTCTTTTGTTGTATTTTATTTCGGTTTTAAGGTTTGCTCTGTCAGGAATGGACATGGAGCAAAGGGACTACGACTCACGGACAGCCCTGCATGTGGCAGCTGCAGAAGGTACTGTCTCCTCACACAGCATTTGCTGTCTGTCTGTCTGTCTGCCTGTGTACTTTAGCACATCCTTGCTGTCTCTGTGCATACCAGCTTTTGTCTGTGCATAAATAGATATGTACAAGTACGTGTGCTCACAAAGCTGCTCTTCCTGCAGGACACGTGGATGTTGTTAAGTTTCTGCTGGAAGCGTGCAAAGTGAATCCTTTTCCCAAAGACAGGTGAGTGTTTTTATTGCTGGTTTGGAGGAAAGATGCTCCAGTAACACTTCCCTACTCCCTGTGAGGAGAGGTGCCTGTCAAATAAGAGTGGAATGTATTGAGCCAGGCTACTGAAGCGGGGGAATGGGATCCTACTGGTTCTCTGTAGGTTCTGCAGACTGAGCAGGAATGAAAAATGAACCACTAAACCCATTATTCCAAAGGTCGTGCTCAGCTTAATGAAGTTCCAGTGAAGTTCCACAGTTACTGAACTGAGTGGGGTCTGTGTGCTGAGCCATTAGTGCAGTACATAAAGAACTGGATTTGTGGTGCTTTTTGGCTCTGTGCTTAACGTGCTGGTCTTAAAAATCCTGTGCTGCTTTTTGTAGGTGGAATAACACTCCTATGGATGAAGCTTTACATTTTGGACACCATGATGTTTTTAAAATTCTTCAGGAATATCAGACCCAATACACGCCATCCGAGGATAACAACGATGGGAAGGAGAACCGAACGGTTCATAAAAATCTGGATGGCTTGCTATAATCATCTTCAGCTAGATCCTAAGAATCAAATCACTTACCTATTTAATTGTGGTATGCATAAGTAATGAAGAGCGTGTGTGTTTCTATCTGATAGTGGTATATATTTTACAGAAGTCTCTGTTACTTCAGTGTTACGTTACAGGAGTTTCTATACGCACAGGACAAATCCAATCTCTTCAAAAGAAACAAAACCAACTAAGAATCTCCCTCCATAATGTGAGCAATATTACCTCATGCTGCATATAATTGATGTATAAAAATATTTAGCTGTTGTTGGCTTTACTGTGCACTACTTAATTTATTTTTGCGTTCTGTGTGAACTCTAGTCCGTGGTCAGGAACTTTTTTGCTGAATTTTTGTTTCTTTAGCCCTCTGTTTCCAGTATGGCCAGGATGAGCCAGAGTACTGTCAGGTATGAGCGTCAGTGAGGTTTTTTGGAAGCTGAGGATGCTGATGTAGATTTAGGCTGGGTGTGTTAAGTAAGGATCTGCACTTATCTTTGGGAAAAAATAGAAAAAAAAGAATTCCACACAACCTTGTTTACATAATATAAATATCACAGAGTATATAGGTGACACTTGTCAGTGGTCTAGGCTTGTTCTTAGAGATAGTCTTGTCAGGGAATGTGTTTTGAGGTTTGTTTGACCAAATGGCGTAGGGGAGTGTGCCGTGTAGCTCCGGTGTGCAGCGGGATTTTTGTCTTGGGAGCGTTTCTCTCCGTTCCCTCTGTCTTGCCTCCCTCCTCTCTCTCCATGTTCAGCTGCTAAAGTACTTCCCTGTGGCCGGGGAACGCGGGTGCTTCCGCTCCGTGCAGGTGTTCCTTGCAGGTGTATTTGCACTACCCCTGGGGGGCCTGCCAGCTGCTGCTCCTTCCTGCTGGCTGCACCAGGAGCCAGCCAGGGCAATGGAAGTGCTTGAAAGGCAAAGAACCAAACCAAATGCAGTCTGAGCTCGTTTAGGCTGTGGTAAGGAACACGGATGGAGCGAAACAGCTTTAAGGAGCATAGAGCCAATCACAACAGGAGCAGAGCAGGAGATAAGCCAGGTTTTGGGCTATGTTCTCTTCTTGCACTGCCATCAACCAGGGAGCAGGATAATGCATCACTGGGATTCCCCTGGTGTAGGACAGGAGTTCAGCACCAGGAACACGAGTGAGGAAATGCCTTTTGTGGTGAATGGTGGCATTCATTGTCTTGCCGCTGAAGCCAGCATGGCACGTGCCCTGTCATGGAAAATGTAGATGCAGGTATTTGTAGTTCACAGAAGTCCCATATTGCCACAGCTCCCTGTCCCATGTACAATTGCTTGTGCCAGTAGTGTGGCACAAAACCTCAGAAGTGAGCAGTCACTTCAGATACTCACAACACACTACAGTTGTTGGATGTAGGCAAGGATTTTAGCACAAGAGTTTTAGGCAGGAATCATTTAGCACATGGAAAAGGAGATTGTGCTTGAGAATTGTGTATATGGTGGTTTTTATCCTAGCATGTAGTGTACAAGTCATTAGTAGATCTCAGAGTTCAAATTTTCTGTGTTTTGGCACCAAAATCTCCTGAAATAATGCCCAAATTCTTCCTAGAATGCCCAAGCACTTTATAAAGATGATCTGAACCACATTACCCTCCTTTAGCAATGAGTACGCTAAGGCTTGGAGAGGAGGAACTTCTCCAGAGCGACCCAGCAGGTCAGTATAGTTGAGAATAAATCCTTTCAAGATCCTGTACAGTCTCTTGTCAAAATGCCATACTGCCTCCCTGCAGGGAGGACAAGCCACATGGAAAAGTGCTTGGTACTCATCACAAGCAGTGACTGTCTTCATCATGAAAGAGTCTGAAAGTCTAAAGCCCTCCAATAGCATCTCGAAGCTGGCTGGCATGGTTATCAAACACTTTTTCTTATGAATCCTCCTGTTCTTAAGCTGGTTTGGTTTGGTTTTTGTTTTTTGTTTTGTTTTTTGTTCTTCTGAAGATCAGCTATTTTTCTGAAGGCTTTTAACCCATTCTCTTCACATCCTGTGTGATGGCCACCCCCGTTGTAAACAAGAACTAAATTAAATGGCCTCTGGCTCTTGAGCTGCATCAGTCACTGGGTAGCACAAGGCAACAGATTTATGAGCTTCAGTGTAAAGGAATGTTTTCAGATGGATCCTAGTTTAAAATGATGGATTTCAGTGCTAATCTTCCCTATTTTGCCCCTATTACAACACATTCTGTAGCTTCTCAGAAAAATACCTGATTCAGCTTTATTTAACTGACATTGCATTGTTCAAACTGGCATTTTTAAACACAGGTATATTATATAGTAGACATGATATAAGCAAACCAAAACCAAAAGGATTGTAACTGAGCTAACAGTGAAGATCATAGCTGTTCCTAAACTTAATGCTTTCATACCGAGTGCTTTTAGCCAGTCCTAGCTTCAGTGCATTTTTGCTGGTTAGTTTTAGTATTTTCTCATTGTGAGGAGAATGGATTATTTTGTAATGTCCAATTCAGCGATGCAGCTACTTAGACATGGCGTTATTTATAAATATAAATATAAATATATGCAGTACATTGGTTTGGCTGTTTATCATTCATGACACTGACATGTAGATTTTACAGTAAATGGCTTTTGGTTATCTTATCCAGCGCTGACTTCCTTCTGCTCCAAAGAAGATTCCCCCCACTCCTTTGTTTTTATGTCATATATGTTTCTTCTGTATCACAACCTAAATTCGTTCAGCTAACTTAATGCTTTGTACTCAGAAATATTGTGGTAGTCTTAGCATTAATTAGCCTTTGTGAACAAACTGTATTGTACCAGATTTTTTTTTTTGCTTCAGAGCTGGACTATCCGTGACTATACTTACTGGCAGTGTGCTTCTGGTCATTGTAACTGACTGGGCTGATCTTGACTTTTAGATTCTGTATTGTGGGGACTAGACAGTGATGAATGTATTTCTAGCAGTTTCCCATGAATGAATCTAAACTTGAGCTGTACTGGTTCTGAAAATGAAAGTTATTTATTTTAAGAAATAAAATCCAGATAGTGTTGCTTTTTACAGCATAATAAATGGAAATATCAAGATGCTGGTGGTGCTGGTGGCTTTTGTTGGTTATCTGTGGGGCTGCCATTGAAATAAGTCTTCAGTGGTGGGAAGGCTGTCCTGGAAAACCTGCTCTGGTCATTTCCATTGTGCAAAGCATACAGGAAATCAGAATGAATTTCTGTAGTGTTTTTCTGATTTTTTTGGTGTTTATTTTGAAACCTACACTTCCAGAGCTGTGCCCTTTCACCGGTGGTTGCTTTTTGTTAATGCTGGAATTCTGGCCAGGTACTCTGAACAGGTCTGGCTTTCTCTTGACTTACTCTGCTATCCTTCCTCACACCAACAGTTCCCTTTGTTATTGCTCTGGCTGTCCAGTTCCTACAAAAGCCTGACAAGTGTGAGCTGAGAGATTTTGTCACTTACTGGCCCCAGAGAAAAGCAGCAGTGGTCCAGCCTGGTAACTCATAAAGATGAGCCATGGATCAGTTATCCTATTGAGGACTCCAATTAGAAATTCAAGTTCAGTTTATTGAAGGTTGTGTGGGGATGGAAACAAATGAATGAAGTGATACAAGCAGTAATTAAAAAAAGGTAATAGCCACCTTCTAAGAACTCCAGTGCAGACAGACCTGCAACAATACAGAGAATTAAAAGCATCAATACTGCCTCAGGCTTCAGAGCTGTAACGCTTTAGTTACACAAACAAGTTTAAAATGAGATACAGAGTAGTAAAATACTGTCTGGCACATGCACTTTATAACAGAAGTAGCCAAAACACGAGAGAGAGAACAAACGTGGCAACTGACAGTTCCTTTTATTTAAAATGTATAAAAGAATATTCCATTGAAGAAAAGTCACTGCTTCTAGAACTATTGGCTGTGGAAAGACCAAGTTGTGAATAAGGCCACTGCTTTAAGTCCCACAAAACTGAAGAATAAAATGACTTGTAGAACATGAATACAAAGCATAGCTCAAAAAACAACTTGATTTTTGCATTAGCAACAGATACACAGTAAGATAAAAGCATTAAGTCATTTCCTGTAGCACTGTTAATCTCAGTAACCCAGGACACCAAAAATAAGTCAGTTTGCAATGCTTTCACTTAAATACATGTGTTACATGCTCTAGGTCCTTTAATTTTTCTGTGCAGCTCTTTCAGGGGGCAATCAGATGTCTTGGCACAACACACCAAACTGAAGCAGTCCTTTTTTCCCCAGACAGCAGCTGATGGGTCTGGAGGGGCCTCTGGAGGTCTCCTTGTCCCACCCCCTGCTCAGGCAGGGCCCCTGCAGTGTTCCTGTGCCTGGACAGATGGGGTGCAGCACGAGGGCTCTGCTCAGCTCCCTGCTAATTAGCAGCCTGCACTAATAGGTACCCTCAGAGGAGAGCAGCTGCCTGAACAGCCTTGCCTCTTAACAACTTCTTCACTTTCCTGTGCCTAATTACAAAACCACTTCATTATCAAAACCTGTAAAGTATTTTAGCTATTCAAATTAACAGTTAAATAAATGCCCTGGTTCATAATGCATGAGAAAAGTGGATTCCATTCCACCTGTTACAACCTACATTATTCTGTATTATTGCAAAAGATAGGGGTGACCAGATCCTCACCTTGGCAGATTAGGCACAGTAAATAAAAACAGACCAATCCCTTTTGCAGTCTTCTAAGAGGAGGTTCTGATTTTGTCTGATGACTGCAGTCTGCAGAGGCTTTAGTCTTGATTATACACCTTGGGTTCCAAGCTCAGCATGTGCCAGTGCAGCTTGAAAGTGGTGTCCTACGAAATGCTTTTTTTGAGAAAGATTGTGCTAAACATCCTACACAAGATTATGCCTTGTGAAAATTGTGAAAATGAAATGCAGGTCAAGGCTTGGGCTTCTGCTCTCTCCATGGGCCATGCCCAGAAGAGCTAAAAGCCCAACAACCTTCAGCAGCACGTGGATTTGGTGTGGCATGGTGTCTGTGGAGTGCTTCCCTTTTGTGATGCAGACAAAAATTCAAGGTGTAAGCTTTCTGAACAGAACCTCTGCAAAAGAACCAGCTTTTCTTTGAAGCCTTCTACGTACAGTTAACTGTTTTAAACATTTAACTAATTCCTTCAAACAATGAATGCATGTTTCTGCCATCACTGTCGTTGAGGAGCTCACATTCTCACCTTCCTCTTCCTCCACTCTGGCGCGGTATCTTGCTAATTAAACAAAGATGTGCAGGGTATCTTGCTAATTAAACAAAGATATGCAGGTAAGGAGGCTGCTCAGGCTGCTGCTGTTGATATTCCCATCAGCTAAAACTGCTGCAGGACGTTCAGGCTGAGAACCCAAAGAAGTGAAGCGCTGTCACCAAGGCACTGGCTGCAGCACAGGAGGCGTGAAGCGGATCGGCCGTGCTAACGGCGCAGGGAAAGCGCAGCCAAAGCTCAGAGCTGGATATGTGTACACATCTGCAAGGAGAAAAGGAAACCTCCATTACACAGGCCCAGCCCTGCTTCTCAAGGCCTTGCTAACCACAGAGCATGACCATGCTCTGCCCCAGTCACACCAGGATTCAGCTGCTCGGGGTGGGGAGGTGGGGATCACTTTAATTTGTTTCTTTTTCTGAAGCACACCGTGCAGGACAGCACTGCTCTGTTAATGGCAGTACCTCGCCAGCCCTGGCAGGGCAGCACTTCCAAAGTGCACTCCTGCTGGGGCCCTCCCCACACAGAGCCCACCAGAGGCACTACAGGGATACTCCTTCCTCCCCTGCCATCTTTCCTCCACCTGCAAGGCACATGCAGGAAGCTTTGCTCTCGTGTTCTTCACCCTTCTTCCTGCAGACACGTTTGAAAAACAACTGCTGGCAATTCCAGTCTAACTCTGGATCCCCAGCTTTTCCTATGCTTGTGAAGAGACATGTTCTCAAGTGTTTGCTTAAGTATCTGAGGTATGTCTCAGATAAGGGGGTAAAAAAAGGGAAAGGCAAGTTGTGGCTGAACCCTCGGGCTCCAGGCTGGCTCCTGGTACGTACCACAGTATCGATCTCAGCGGGGTCCACCATCCGAGACACCTCATCGAACTCCTCGGGAGACATGGGCAGCAGGTTTTCTGGGGACTGCAGCCTGGAAGGGTGGCTGATGGAGAAGAGCAGGGATTAACTGTCACCAAAGAAATGAGGCACAGCTGGGCTACCCTGTCCAGCTCCAAGGCCTGAAGGGCCACTCACCAGGCCTCTTGTGAGGAAGAGCAGGCTTTGCAAAGCCAGCCTGGCTTTAAATGAAAACTCAGACTACTCAGGGGTGCACATCCTAACCAAAGAAGTCCAGCAAGTCTTTGAGAACGTGCTTTTCAAGAAATTATTTGCCTGTACAACTCCCTGCAAGTTTCTAGGGTTTTTTTGCCTAAAAATGGTGTTCTGAACACAGCAGCGCATTAATGTGTTGTGATCAGATTCTCAAAGAGGAAAGACTTCACAGGGGCACCTACAGCTTAAACAGTATGAAGAGACATGAACTACAACTAAAATCTTATGATCAGTTCTTAAAAATCCAGAATTTTTGTGAGAACTTACACTTCAGATACAGAGATTAACTCAGTCTTGATGTAGCCGGTTCCCTTGGGACCATCCAAATCCATTGGCTCTGGTGCTTCAAGGAGAGAAGAAAAGCTTGTGTTTTTTCTTTTTTTTCAGCAGGTTTAAGTCATATTTTCACCTTTATTGTACCAAAAATACAGCCTATGACCCAGATAACGTGCAAGTCTCTCTGTCATGCATTTTACAGCACTATGGTTAATTTATTCCATTTTTAGTTACTTTTCCTGTTCTCCTATAGAAAATGGCAAAGAAACCCCTCCCATAACCAGTCACTGTCGGGGCTGTTAGTGGGAGCCTACATTTCTGGAACAGCTCATGTGACAGAAGAGCTAGAGGGCCAGTGACAATCAGGGGTTTCAGTTTTTGGTCTCATGTTGTGCCTGTTTAAAAACAAACCCTTTCTTAACCTATAAACACGGGACGGGCTGCCAAGGCATTCAGGCCAACTGCTCCCTTTCTTTCCATGCCACGGAAATTGTGCAGTGCCCCAGCAGCTGAGGAGCAAGCAGACAAGCTCCAAGGCACGAGCCCCACACAGCACTCACCCTCCTTAGGCCTGGAGTAGTATTTGCCAAAGGCATTGTCCTTGGGGATGTTGGGGTACAGGAATCGCAGTGGGTTCTCAGGGATGTTCTCGGCTGCCATCACTTTGTAATTGCGGATGATGTCGGGGAAGGTCACGGCAGAGAGCTCCTTCTTGGTGTAGGGCTCTACCGAGTGGAACTGTGGCTCTGCAGAGGAGAGAAGCAGCAGTTCTTAAAGCTGGCTATAAAGGTTTTTTTCTGAAAGTGTCCAGAAAATCTGCAGCCACTTCCAACAAATTCAGAGTTCACGTGAGCAAAAGCCTTGCCTGGAGGACACCGACAGTGCTGCAGGAAGTATTTAATGGCTGCAAAGGGAGCACAATTGTTCTGTGGGGCAGGGAGGCATGGAGGGGAGCACACAGTGATGGCTCTTGGAGTGGTTTGTATTCACAATGACCGGTGTGACTTGTCCATGGAAATTAACTGCACTATTTCATTAAGTAATTTAGGTTGCGCTGCCTTTTTAACCTTCTTCCAAATTATGTAATTCAAACTCTGCTGCCTATTAGGGAGTTTGATCCAAATACACCACTTGAGGCTTTTATGAATCATCCGGAGAGACATAAAATCCTTCCTGAATGCTGCAAATACTGTCAACCTTCTTTTAACTTTTGGATGTCTCAGGTATGAAGGCAGCCAAGAGAAAGAAGTCACCCAAGTACTCAGCAGTTTCTCTTCCACCTGCTGCTGGTTTTGGGCTCATCAAAGTGAAGTGTCAACAGCTGCCCCACGCTGGCAGCTGGGGCTGTGTATTGAGTGTGATAAGGGGAGAGCTCTGCTGGGTACAAGGGAGGTTTTAACTTCCTGTAGCTGAGATGCCTTCAGGATTCCTTAAGGGAGGAGGATGAGAAACTAGTGCAGCTCACTGAAGAGGTAAGCTCTTCCTTGATCCTGATCCATTTGGACAAGGGGAGGAAGGAGAACTACTTGGAAAATGAAGTGAATATGTAATTTATCTAGGGGGCATGTGGGAAGGAACAAACCAAAGCTGCCTTTGGGCTTGGAAGGAGATGCAATTGTGTGTGTACTAAAGGCTGGGAGAGAGCCTAAGGAGGCAGGGAAGGCAGTCTGGGCAGTTTTTACTTTCCAACTTCCAGGACAGAAGCAGGACCTGTGAAGTGCTACTTGTCCTAGCTGAAACCTTGATCAACTGATTGTGTGGTTTGAGTTACCCCAAGTATGGTGTGTCCCTGCTACTCCTTGTGCCCTGCTGCTGCCAGGGGTGTTGTGCTGCTCCTCAGGGTGGAGGAGAAGGGCCCAAAGACTTCTTGTTCTGATGCAAGCAGATCAGCAAAGGTTCTCTGCTGCTGACTTACCATTCTGAGATTCCTCTACCCAGGTAAAGGTGATTGCTCCCTCCCTGCTGCTTTCACTGAACCTCAATAAAAATGTTCCTGGGCTCTGGTCCTTCAGCAGAGCACGTTCCTTCTCTTTGCTGATGAAGCCCATAATGCAGCTGTAATGTTGAAAAGAAAGAGCTGAATTACTCCCCAACATAAAAACCAAGCTGTGCTGTGCTAGCTAGGAGAACTAAAAAGCTTTCCTTCACTAAAAGAGCTGCAGTACTGGTGAAAGCCTCACAGAAGGCTTTGTCCTGTGAACAGCTGGCAGCAGGACTGCCTGGCTGCAGTCAGGTGGTGATTCACGCCTCGTGGCAGCTGTGAATCACCACAGCTTCCCGCAGCACTCTCACTTCGGCCTGGGGGCTTACACAAACATCTTTCTGAACTTGGAACAAAAATGATTGTCCATTTTGCTGCCAAAGCTGCGCTGTGGGAGCAGAAGTGATGTCACAGGTGTGTAACAGGGTCAGGTCCCAGCTAGCAGCCAGTCTTGGGTTCAAAAGTATGCTAAAGGATAATTGTTTCTCCTTTTTGGCTGATGAAACAAGCTTTGCTGGCTACCAGATTACGCTCTCACAGGTGTGGGGTTTGCTTTGGGCCTTGAGCCTGTTTTCTACAGGAACTGTTAAACTTTTGTGACTTATTCACTGTGCTCAGCAAATGTTATTGCATGGACAAGGAGGCTGGGTGGTAACTGTAAGAGACTGATTGATTGATCTGGACAGGGACTGGGGAGGGATTGTTCAAGTCAGCACCAGGGTATGACCCTGGCCAAGCCCCAGCTATTTGGTTTTGGTTGGTTTATTGCTTGGTATTTTGCCTTTCTTGGCTGGTTTTTCCCCCCCCAAAGGTTTTCCCTGTTTCTTATTCATCAAAATACTCCATCAATAATGATCTTTTGAGTACTATAACTGTCCTCAAGTGCATTAAGTTAGGGAAAGTGAGTTTTGCACATAAAACCCCTAAACAACCATAATTTTGCTTAGAGTTTCAGATGCAGTAAGTTGCCCTGTTTTATGGGGTTTGGGGGTTTGATTGGTGAGCGTTGTGTTTTGTTTGGTTTAAATGCCATGATTTAGGTAACAAATGTGTTCAGTAGTCAATATCCTGTGTGTAAGGGAAGTATTTTGCCTTCCTACTTCTCAAGTATGAAGAGAGGCAAGTGTTCCTGAGGTTGTATTATTTACTCTTTTGTATCCAAGGGGAGTCTCTGCTATCAAGTCTGTACCAAATCCACATGTAATCCCAATCCCAGAACTACCACTCTTCTTCAGTAATGGTTACAAATATTCCCACTGCACTGCAGCAAAGAAGGGGGGGGAGATTTGGGGAAGGGAAACAACAAGGCTTGTACTGCACAGGGCTTTGACAGAACTCTTCTGGAGCTGGGGGGTAAAAATGTGAAGCCCACTGCTGAATGCAGCAAGGCAAAGCAATCCTGCTGCTGTAGATCCTGCAGAAGTGTGAGATACCAGGATGCTCCACTGTGAGTGTGCTGTTTGATGAGGTTTCATAATGTGGCTAAAGCTAAAACACAGGATTGTGACTTTGGATAAGCCTAGTTTGGGCTGAATTACATCCGAAATCGGAAATCCCAGAATGAAAAGTTTACTAAACCAGTATTAAAGGGCAAATGGAGCTGTGTTCCCATCTGGCAGAGTCCTTCTACTCGGTAATACTCTTAAAAAATCAGTGAAGGCTGCCGGGTTCTGGGCACACGGGGCAGGCACAGGCATTCCGAGTCTGGCTGCTGCCACCTCCAGGCAGCTCACAGTAACTCTCTTCGGGCAGGGAGTTCGGGTTTTGGGTTTTTAAAATGGATATATCACATACTTCCTTGTGCTTCAGTTTTTCTTGGCTATGTTCTAGGACGTGGAAAGAACCGACTTACAGTGGGAGCAGAGGCAAAAAAAAAAAAATCTAACTTGACATTCAAAGCCCTGCTCTGTGACTTAAATGGGACAACCTGGTGTTCTTGTTTTTAGCAGTTACCTCATCAGAGGATTCCTCACTACTAGAATTCATTTGCTTCAGATTTTTCTGAAGATTTTCAAGATCCACCCTCTGTACCCTGAGGGTGCAATTGCCAGCCTAAAAGTGAAGTCTGAGGCAACGACCACATCTTTAAATTCACTAAGGTCTTACCCATCATTCCAGAGACACAGGAGATGTTTCTTAATAAGCTCCAGGATTCCCTCAATCCACAGCCAAAAGGGGAAATTTTTATCATTTATATTTTCCTGAAATTCAGAATATGGAAAGGCAGGGATGGGAGAGGGGAGAGAACAAGGACAGTGAGACATGAGTAAAAATGCCTGTCTGAGCCTCCAGTACTGACAAATATGTGATCCATCACCTCTCACATGCAACAACACTGGTCTAAGAGCAGATAGATAAAAGGCTTTTGTGCCAATAGGAATAGCCTGGTGCTATCCCTATTGGAGTTGTAGGACATTCTAACCCATGCCACGGGGGTTTTTAACTGGGCTGGCTAGCAGAAGACCTTAGAGACACTTTCTGTTGAGACCTGGATCTCAATGTCTCATGAGGGTTCTGTATCAATGAATTAGAGTGCTTGTAGGGCACTTGTAGCCTTGCTCTTCCCCTGGAGTCTACTCCTGGCTGTGATCTCCTACTTCTCTATACCAGCTTAGGGTCTAAAGCTGAAAAAAATGTGAAGAGTCCTCCTGTCTTTCTTCAGCTAGGGCTGTGAAATTCCATGATGTGGCTTTCTGTCATCATACTGACCCTCTTGGCCACCCTGAGTTAATCTTCACCCTGATCCAGTTTCCCATGGTCTGGGGAATGTCCTTCACTAAGATAGAGAAGAATTGTTCATCTTGCTGTTTTTTGTTTACATTTTCTGTAATAGTCAAAAGGAGAGCTATTCTATTAATAGCAGCTGCATTAATAATAATGGAGGTGCTGAGTTTGAAAGATAGATTTATTTTTTTTTTCCCCTATGGAGTTTACATGGATCAAAACCAGCCTCAAAATCTACTCCTTGCCATTGCAAGCTCTTTTTCTTCCTGCTGCTACTTTAACCTCACCACCAAAGCCTCCCATGACCATGTAAGGTCTAGAATAATAAGGGGATGCTACTAGAAAAGTAGGCACCTTGGGGGGGGGGAACAAACAAAAAAAGCCCAAACAAAACCCACAATAAAGTAAGATGAGATCCCTCTTCCATCACAGTTTTTAAAACTGTGTGCATACCTTGCAGAATCTTGTCCAAGGAATAAGGCCCTCCTGAGATCCTCCATTTGTTGGCCCTGAACACAATAAATTTGACTTCAGTCATGTTGCACGAGTTGCTTAGTAAGGCTGAAAGTACTTAGAAAACCAAGTTCTGAGTGTTTATTTGGAAGGCAGCTGTTGGACTAAGAAAGAAAAGGAAGGGCAGGCTGCTGTGCTTCCACAGCTACTGCAGAGGAGGTTGCCAAGTCCCCCTCTGGGAGGTTTTACAGTACCCCAAACGTGTGTGAGCAGCCCTTGTGTAATGGGAACCAATCCATCCTGACGCTTTCTATGCTGTGCTGCACCTAACACTTGCCAGCTTCAAAATGCTTCCAGGAAGGAAACTGAATCCTTGCACAGTTCTTGCCAGCACAGCAAGAAGACTGCAGCCTACAAGCTCCTCTGCAGGCTCAGCAGACCCTGCAGCATCTCTCTAAGATTAAGCACTTTCCTACCTTGATTCTGGTGATTTTCAGGCTGGTGCCCCAGAAACTCTTGACTCCTAAGTCTACCCCCAGCACAGACTCATCTTATTCCTGTTGCAATTGTCTCCCTCAGCCTTGTTTGTATGTCTACAGTGTTTCATAACCATCTTCAAGCCACAAAGAAAAGTCCTATGCTGGGTCTACAGTAGCTGGGAGCTTTGCAGACAATGACTGTAGTCAGAGCCAGATTCTTCCAATTAAAGATCATGCTATGGCTTCCCATAAATATGCTCTTCTCTGTCATTTTTCTATAAATAAATTGGGTCAGGGAGCTTGTTGCTGGTACTGCTGGTGTTAAGAGATCAAGATTCTGTCAACTTTCCATTGCAAAAGCAGCAGCCAGGTTGTGCCCTGGCACCCTGCTGGTTCTGCCTCCTTGCACTGAGGAATCCTGAATATAGTGTTCAGCAACGAGGACTTTTTTCAGCTGGATAATATTTTTATCTATAGAAATAAGATTTAAGTAGCAACCCTACCAGAGCTCAACAGAACCCCTGCAGTTCTGAAATGCAAGTCTGCCATATAAATATATCACTGGTCTCTTTATGTTGGTTAATTAAACAAAAAAAAAAATTTCCTTGTAGAAATTTGAAAAAGAATCTAATGAATTAACAGCTTTTTGTCAGATCTTATGTCTTGGGGTAATTAGAGAGTGGAATGCTGTACTTGCCACCTAGACACATGAATCTCAAATGCCTTTAAATATAATTTTTTCCCTGAAACTTAAGGTTGGTGAAATATACTGACTCAACAGTATTTTTCAGCTAAAGCCTACTGTGCAAAATCAGTAGCAGTGTCAAGTGCCCTGCCTATTCAGGCAAACTGCAGGGAGTTTGGAAGCAAAACCCATGGCTGATGAGGCTTTTATTAAGGACACTCATGTGGGAGATAATTCAGTTTGATATTCTTTAGCAGTTTCATAGTGTTTGCATGCTGATACTGCAACTGTGTTTATGCAGGATGAATCCCCTCTGTAGCTGGGGGCATGCATGAAGTTAAAATGAATGGAGGTGGATTTAAAAAAAACAAACAAGATGCCAAGAAACATCCACTTCACAGACTGACTAAACATGAGTGTTACTTCAAAAGGCAGAATTAGGCCCAATCTGTTTTGCTGTAATGCATAAAACTCCCAAGTTAGAACTGCATATTTTTTCATGACATGATCTCATTTACAAACCCTGCCATACTGAAAAGTGGAAAATGCTTCCTTGCTACAAAGTTACATTGTAGGAGGGTGAAAGCTGTTGAGAGGAAAGGAAAACTTCAAATGGATTGCAGGAAAAGGTGCAGAACTAGCTTCAATTCAGACAGGCCATCTGTGATGAAAGCAGACCTTACCAAGAAGCTTCTCCCCCAGCATGCTCAGCTGATCTGCATTCAGTCCTCTCTTTGTTACAGAAGAAAACTGCCAACTCAGAACGTCAGAAAGCTTAGACCACTTTGCATAAGGTGGATTCAGAAAGAAGGACAGGTTCTAGAACGGAAGAGAAAAATACAAGCTATAGCTAATAAATATTTATTTTGGAATGCCACTTGAATGTTTGTATTGCCCAAGCTCCAGGTTTAAGAATGGATGTCAGCTTGAGTCAGCTCTGCAGAAGCAGGCAGCTATTCTTCCAGGCACTCTTTACCAGCAAAAGCAATCTCTGGGGCCCTGGATAGGTCTTCTCCCAGCAGGCAGAACTGGTGGATTACTCAAGTGCACCATAACTGAGTTCTTGAATGTTCATTTGGCTCATCCCTGTGTGCTGCATATCCTGAATACATGTACACTGCCCTTATGTGGGTTCCAAATATTGCTCTGTTTAGGTCAGGGATGTCACTGCCCCCTTTACACCTGTAACTCATTGAGTCATCTGCAGAGCTAAAATGCAGCAGCCACTTGCAAACATTGCTTGAAAATCAGACATAGTACCTGATAAAACATCTTTTTGTCTTGCAAATACCTTGGGATCAGTAGACAGCATGTTGAACCACAAGATAGAAGCCCATCCACTGGGAAGCTGGCTCACATTTGAGATCACAACAATGGGAAGGGATGTGGTCTGAAAGGGGCACAAAAGGAAACATGTCCGGTTACCCTGCACTGTTGCCACAATCCTCCTTGAGATTATCCACACACCCATTGCTGTTTTAATTCCCTGCTTGCATAATCTTGACTTCTTCTATAGTTGTTTGTATGTAGGGGAGAAAGTATGATGAAATACTGGAAAGACTTGGGTAATTTTTGTCTAAAAAAGACATTCATTTAGGGTCAGTTATCACAGCACTGATAGTGACAGTAGAGTTCACAGCAGACTGCTTCTGAAATAATGTAAAACGATAACCAACCCTGTGGCTTAAGCCTTCTAGGTATCAGACATTTTGTAAAGCACATCTATTTGTATTTACCCAGAGATCTGACAGAATTCTCTCTCTGTGCCTATGCAGAGTTGTTGTGAAGTGTCATTCCCATAATTTGAAATAACTGAAAGTATGTGATATCCCAGGACTTAAAAAAAACCCAAAAAAACAAGAAAGAGAACAAAAAAAGAGAGAAAAAAGTTAAGATTGTCAGCACAAGTGACACACAGGAACTGAAGTCCATCTCTTTGATCTAAGACTTACCTCTAGGTCTATTACCAAACCAGGCTGGCACAGCTGTGTCTCAAAACTCAGAGAGTGAAGCTCTTCTGTTACAATCAGAGGACCCTTCAAAAAAAAAAAAAAAAAGATAACTTTTTGGGGACTGAAAATTCCTAGGGTGAAGTAATGGGGCTTTATCGTGAGCAAAACCTTTTTCTGCTCATGGTCACATGCTCTAGACCTCAGTAAGAGCTTACATGTCAAAGTCACTGTGACAGTGCTGACTTCTTAAAACTGCCTCTCCAGGCATGCTTTTTGGGGTTTTTTTTTTGGCTACTGTAAGCCATAGAAAAATCTGTGCTTGCCTGCCAGGAAACCCTGTTAAAGGCAGATGCCAGTGTGGGAGAGTCCCTCACTGCCATTCTGGCAGTAGCTCTCCTTGCAGACTCTTCCTAAAAGGATCACTGTGTAGAAACACTGAACTCCTCTCCCATGATCTCTCATCTCACCGTGTGTCTTCATGGGCCTGAGCAGAGAGCATTGTCTTAAATGAATGCCTTGTTAGTATTATGCTAAAACTTGACAAAGGAAAGGTTAGGGCTGCTTACCTCATTTGTTCTGCTCCCGGTGTTTTTCTGTTCTTTCAGTTGCTGCAAATGAACAAAAAACCTGTCACTTGTTTATGGTAGCCACAAATGGAAGTGGTAGAGTTCCACTTGCTCAACTGTATGTAAACATGCTGCACTGGTGTCTGATTCTATTTGGTTCTAAGGTGTGGGAGCCTAAGGAATAAACTGCTAGGTAACTACTACCCTTTTATAAACTGTTCATCTGTGACACAAGATATTGCAATGCCTTTATGCAAAAGGCCTTTTAAGAACAGAAGCAGTATGAAATCAGGATCAGGTGGAATATTGGTTTATCAAAGTACCCCTCTGAATTGGATGACGATCTCTAGACAGCCTCAGCTCTGGACAATGAAGGCAGAGTTCCATGTTCCCTAGTTCTGGACTTGCATTTTTCCTCTCTTGCTGTAGAGATGGAACCAAAGTGTTCCCTCACAATCTGCAGATCACAAGTCCCCATAGCATGCCAAATGCACTGACTCTCTTGCAGCTGTGCACTCCTTGACAAATTTCATCTTCCAGACTCAAAGCTCTTCAAACTCTTCCAGACTTCCCACCTATGGACCTTCCTCTGAAAGGCCCAAACCAGCCTTTCTAGTCTTTTTTAACTCCCTTCCCCCAAAAACCCATTGCAGCATAAGCTATATGGCAGCAAATACTCTTGTTTGCATTTCTGTCTCTTTTTCAGTGACAAGCAATCACATTTTGATTGATTCTGATTTTGAAACAGGCAAAAAATATTTTAAAAAGGACAGAACAAATAAAAAGGAGAGTCACAGTTGCTCTTTACATAAAAAATGAATAATTACTTCAGTAACAAAAGCAATTTGTTTCCTTCCTACCATGCTCTACTGAAAATTAAGTGGCTGTATCAGTAATAGAAAAAAACAACCCCATACCAAGTGCCTGAATTCTGCTGCAAGACTTCCATTAGTAGATTCTTCCATGTTCATTACTTTTGTGTTTGTTCCCAAAATATTAAATTTCCTGAACCTATACAAAGAGAGAGAAAATGTAATTAAATCTCTCATTCATTGAAAGAACCTAATGTTAATATATCAAACTCTGATGCCACATACCCTTTGACCGAGTTCTTCTCAGTTACATCTCTGTCAAGAAAAAAAAAAAGACAAAATAATCTAATTTTAAAGATTCTGCCAAAGACACAGAAAATGTGCATTAGTAGCTGAGTGCTGACTGAGAACTGGTAAAATGCTTTTGTGAAATTCTTGTGCAAAAGATGAGGCAATTGGTTAAAGCAGTCAAAATAAATATTGTGCAACACAGCCTTTGTTTTACTCAGGTTTGATATTGCTACAGGGGGTTTATAATCAAGAAAGTACTTTCTTTTACTATAAAGATTTTAACTCTTGCTCTGAGGAAAAAAATATAGTTCTGCCACTATAAATCTGCTTTTAAACTCATTGAAAAAATTGCTGCATCACTTGAATTGGTTTTCCCAGCACTTGGAATTTTAATGAGTTGCATTTTATCTAGTGCACTTTTCAAAGATGCACCTCCCACAGCCACATAAGAATTCCTTTTTACTTTTTTACTATTCTATGCAAGTTTCTGGACCCTAGAGCCATTTCAAGTGAACAAAATTACTTGGTTGGGAAGACAAAAACCCACTTGCTTTCTTGAAAGCACGGTCCCTGTCATTATTTTGGACAGCCTGTCACATTTCTTTCCCTGCCCTTGAAGTAAGTGCAAAACTCACCTGAACTCCTTACAAAATACAAAAGGTTGGTATTAATCTGTTTCAATTGCTGGTTTTTTTCTCTCTGATTGAGAACATGTCATATGTTACAGGTAGGCATATTATACCCCTTATTCAAAGGCATCTTGAGGATAACCATATTCCTTACTACCCAAAAAGGAAGGGATTCTAGAGATGACTGAATTATGTGGCTAGAAATGGTGGAGTCCAATTCCACACTGTCACCTCATGCTAATCCAGGTGAAACACCCCAGCAGAATGGCTGCTGCCCAGGTGCTGCCCCATGTCTGATTTAGCAGTAGTGAGCTCTCCTCTGTGGAGCTGATGGTGAGAAGCTGAGGCCATCTGCACTTTGTGACATGTCTCTGGTGGTAGAGAGAGATTTAGAGCAAGGGAATGGGTAAGGAAAAAGGAAGGATGTACCTTCTGCCATGGAGAACCAGCCTGCTGCTGGCCTGCTCAGCACTTCTAATGTGACTGCTCTTGGGCTTCTGAGTGTGGGAACTGTTTACCATTACACAAGAGAAATGAAATAAATGCAACATACTTATCAAATAAAACTTTCACTTTCAAGTTGTAGTTCAGTTCCTGCAGTTTCACCAGCAATCTGGAAAGAGAAGTATTTTAACATCAGCAATTGAAAAATAGGGGTTTTCTTCTGTTGTGTTGCTTACCACAGATATTTCAGCACACTCAGGGGCCACATGCAGGCTCCAAGCTTGCTTCTTACCAGACAGCATTTAGAGATAAAATTAAATGGGCAAATGAGCTATTCTTTGGCATGACAAATTGCTCTGCATGCGTCTTCTTGCTGTTTGGTTGTGTTTGTTACACACTCAGTACACCCCACTTCTGGGAAAGTGTAAAAGCTGAACGTGAGTTAAGTTCTGCCAGAAGAAAGCCCCTGCCCCTGGCACTTCCCTCCTCCTGCCTCAGCCCCTGGGCTGCAGGGCAGGCTGTGCAATCCTCTTGGCTGCAGGAAGCCAGTGACAGGAAAGCCTTACCACAAAAAAGGAACAGGGAAAGGGGAAAGCATACCTCAGCTTCACAGTGAACTGCACTCCTGTCTTCAGGACTAGTGGCCTCTGAGGATGCGTTGGCATGCAAGGCTGCCTCTCTACCACAAAGGAGCTATGGGAAGAACAGGTTAAAGGCACTATGATTTATCCGTACTGCTCTTAAATAAGAAACCATATAAAAGAGAACTTTAAAAGAATGCTGATTTACCAGAAATACTATACACTTTATTCACTCAGTTTCAATCTGCATAGAGGTGTGTGACTCAGTTCCTTTCAATTGTTACAATGGGGCTAGAAATAGTGATTTTGTAAGTGTTGGTTTTTCTGCAGTACATTGATGACTTGAGGAGGGAGATTGCTACAGGACACTTCTCTGAAATCAAACAGCAAGGAAACACTGTGCTGTAATTAACATGGTGCAAGTGAGAAGTGTTGCTCTGTGTGCCATTCCCAGGGCTTCCTGAATTCTTACAGTGAGTGCAGTGTAACAACACATGCCCAAGCCATGGATACACTAGCAGGGGATTTGATGAGGGCCAGCTAACCCAATGAAACAAACTTTTGGGGCTAACCTGTTTTGATACACCCCAAATTTGTATCTACTGTGTGTTTACAGAATAAGTCTCTGATCTTATGTGAGGCAACTACCAGCTACAGTAATTTGCATCAAAAAGGTGGTACAGAGGCAGGGCTGGCATCCCTGTGCTGGAGGCAAAGATGATGTGTCCAGGGACAAAGGATTGGAGAATCTGGCATCTATCTATCTTGGGCACAGCTTGGTGCAGATTGTTTCTTGCCTCTCTTCACCTGAACTTTGCAGGGCTGAAGGTTGGAGAAGTGGACTAACAGACTAAGAGTTTGACTCTGTAATCAATGTGTACTGCAGCAAAGCTCCTGCTAACTTAAAATAATGACTCAGCACAAACCCCTTCCATAGGCCTGACCTGTGGAAATCCTAGATGGGGTAAATCTCAAAACCAGTAATTCAGTTTAATGTTTGACAAACTTAGGAAAACCTTGGAAAATGACAAGATACTATGTAGGAAATATTGAGGGGATGGTAGGGAAGGTGCTCTTCATCTATTTATTCATAGTAACACCAGAAGATCCTTATGGTCTATTACCTTTGGATGAGCTGTTGAAAAAGCTTGTGTGTTAGGTCCTGCAGAAATTGTTTATTTTTTGTGATGGGATCAGGGTCATAGGTAAACTTCTGTTCCAGTTCCTCAAGCTTCTTGAGCTGCTGACGAACTTGCTGTAAGCTTTCAGCAACAATGGTGAACCTACAATTGACATGATCTTATTACTTTTAGCAGGTTTTTATTATATTTTATTACATTATTGTACTAATGCAGAGGCACCAGCCAGGTGACTGTCCCTGAGGACGTGGCAGTGCCTGGAGTACACTTTGTGCTCAATGGAAACGTGGTGAGGTAATAAAATGAATGCAGTTGTGCTAAGACAGAATGAAAAGGGATCATACAAATAATCAGTACATTTCCTAGATGTGGTGTTCCTCCACAACATGGTTTAAATGTGGTCTTACAAAGACTTACCAGTTCTGCAGCTGGTCGAGGCAGGCGTTGGGTGGCCCACCAATGCACGCCGTCTGCTGCCTGTGCTTCCACTCCACCAGCTCGTCGTTAATAAGGGCAGCCTGTGTGTGCTCTGTGCTCTGCAGCAGCTGCACTATCTTATTCACCACCTCCTACACAGAATATGAGATTACCCTGTTTATTAGAAATACTTCATACAGGAGAATTAAGTACTGTTTTAGCTAGTGCTCATCTGTTTTGCAAAACTCTGCAAATATCTCAGTTCAACTGACACATTAAAAAAACTTTCCTACTGCTAATTTATGTCAATTCTATGAAAATGAACATGTGCTTAAGATGAAGAGCTGCTGACTTCTGAAAGAAAACTTGAATGCTACCTTTCTCTTGTGGTCCAGTGATAAGAACATGTGCTGGAGATTCAGCTGCTCTTTCTTGTATTCCTCCTGAGACATATTATTGGACTCATGCTCTGTAAAATAAGTCCAAATTGTGAATGTGAGGCTGAAGGAGTGCTGAAGGATGGGTGGGGAGAATGCTGAGGCGAGAAGGGAACAAATACAAAAAGCAAGATGCTGACTTAGAGCTTCCCTTAGTACCTTCTGAACATGTCCGTTTTCTAAGGGACAGTCAGCTCTGCCAAGCTGTGTTAGAAACTAAAGCCTTTTCCAGAAAAAGAAGTCAACAACAGAGACAGAGCTGTATAATGAAACTAGTGTGGACTCTGTGTGTTGCCCTTGGTACACAAGAGCCTAAAAAACCTAAAGCTGGTTTGGCATTTGTGAAACATCACAAATTAAATGTATGGTTGAATAGTCACAGAGCCTACAGGGTTTGCTACTTCTAGTGGCAAAGGGATGTAGAGGGCAAAGGAATGCTGTGTTAACAAGGAGACTCTTTTACTTGGAACAAAAGACAGACGCAGAAATTTAGGTTTCAGTGTGAAGCAGAGTTAATCAACAAGGGACATTACCAGTAAATTTGGCTGTGTTACCATTAGGCTCAGTGCCCTGACATAAAGAGCAGTTTACTCTGACAAACTATATACAATAGGGGATTGTCCTTGAAAAATGACTCACCTCTGTTCTGCAGGGTTTTACATTTGAAGTCATATTCATCTTGCATATCCTCTAATGTCTTGATGTCCTGCTCCACATCCTGTAATGCACAAGTGAGGGTGGCAACAATTATTTAATATTTTCAAGTAATGCAAGACTTGATCTGATTAGGAACTGCCTGGTACCAGCCCTGACAGACATGAAGTCCAGTTTTGTAGCAATGCCTGTTCCTGCACTAACAGGAAATATTTCTACATTTAATCACCTTCTATTCACCCTTCCTCCTTCAAAACTAACTGAAATCTGTTAATTATAAAGTATGGAAATGCCCTTGTGGTCAAGCCATGTAAGTTCACAGAGTTTAGGAGAACCTAGGCTACAGTGGTAAAACTTGGAACAGCACAAAGCATTTTAAACTTTCATATTCTTACATACTATTTGGAGAAAAACTTTCTCTTGTGGCTGTATTTATTAAGACAAACATCTATATGCTAAAAAAAAGTACATCTTCTAGTTAGCAACAAACTGGTCAGTTATGATTTAAGAGGTTTTTGTCCCCTGAGTTGCTAGTATGTCAGATGGGTAAAATGCTTTTGTTGCTAAAGTTTAGGCACAAGGTACTTCCCATGCTCAGGAAATCCCTGGTTTATAGATTTGAAAACTCCACCTTACTTTTATTCGCCATTTTATCAAGTCTAATTTTCAGCATCTGTGAATCAACAAACACTACTGAGAAAAGTTGTATTATACTTACTGTAACACTGGTTTTTATAGCCCTAACTTTGGCATCAAGCTCCTTCTGCTTGTCTGGCATCCCAGTTGCAGTGTTCTGTACACTCCCTACTTCCATCTGAGGGAAGGAGCAGAATAAGTCAAAACAGAGTGACCCATAACTTTTTTCATTACTGTAAATGAGTGGCATTTGTTGACAAACAACCTGAGGAAGCATGGCTTGTTCTGATGAATCATACTAAAATTTTGTAGTATAAAAAAAAAATCAAATTCAGGTGAATTTGAAAGAAACAAAGTATTTACTTTAGTGAACTGCCAAAGGTCCCCCATCATGGATTTAAGTCAAGCTGGATTGGGCTTTGAGCAACCCAGTCTAGAGGAAGGTAGGTGATCTCTAAAGCCCCTCCCAATCCAAACCGTTCTGTAATTCCCTTTCCCTTTTTGATAACCCACATTTATTGCACACTGGAAAGGAGCAGCAAGTGCTTTATGTCACTTGCCAGGACCAAGCAGCTGTGCTGCAGCTACAGGGGCTCCCTCAGAGTCACACTCTCAGAGCAGCTGCTTTGTTGCAAAGGGCCCCTTGTTGAAAGCTGTGCCCAAGTGCTCTTCCCACGCTGCACATTCAAAGCCTTGCTATAAACGGAGGTATTTCCCTATTGGAAATTAACATGCTTGGTCAGGCACCACTTTATTTCTACATAAGTGGATTACAGCTGTCTATATATTTTGCATGCCTTTCCCAAGTGCGGAATTTTTATTGCAAAACAGTTCTTGCAAAGGAAAAAAAAAGGGTGAGAAGCTGGAGAACAAATGATGGAGAAGATATGGCTTTACCTATAATTCAGAAGAAAGAAAAGGGCTTCAGTAAAAAAACACCCCAAAACACCACCAAAATTAGAAAGAAATACTTGGAGACAACTGGGAAGGAGAATGATGCATCATTCTTCCAGAGATAGTCCAAAGAAGCATGCTCAGCTGAGAGAGTAATAAGAGAGTAAACTGGGGAGTAAAATACAGAAAAACAAACCAAAAATCTTACTGGATATACGAGTTAAGCACTAATTATTAAAACAAAATCCAATTGGCACATCAGGCTACATCGTACTACAGAAGCACTAAAACAACCAGCACAGCTTTTATGTCACTCAAGGAATAACAATTATTTCCTGGCCATTTATCCTCCAAATGCTTCATTCAGCAGAAAAGAGCCATGCTGTCCAGCTGGTACATATCAGTGCTCACTCTTCTCTTTTTTTTAAGGAACCCCTTATTAGGCAGAGAGAGGATAGCCTGTTTCCCCTGCCAGTCCTCATCCACTTCCCTTGTCCCAAACAATAGGCAAGGGAAGATACAACTGCAGCAGATATTTCAAGACTGTTACCTCATTGCACTCCTGGGCACAGTTCAGTATTTTCCTCTCCTCTTTCAGACAGTTGTGGATGATCATTGCCATGTGTATTGGGTCTTCTTGGAAGTTATCCTAGCATTAGACACATAGTCTATTGTTAAAGTCCATACACATAATTTCTTGTCTTTCAGTAATTTTCAGACTGACAAAAAAAATCAGGGTATGACCCTAGCGTGTGCCTCAGGGAACACACTGGGCATAGCCTGCTCCAGGATTACAAGGGTCAGAGACATTCCTAGGAGTTGTGGGATAGTATCCTACAGTCCTAGAGAGCTCATCTTTCAAGGGCCACCCCTGCACACCTTGTTATGGCTTCTGGTTTAACACACAGTCCAGGTTGGATGCAAATTCCACCTTATTGTTTTACCTGCACACAAAGCTGAAATGTGCTGTGATTGAGTACTGCCCTGCTCTGCTCAGGATGGTGCTACCCTGGGGGCTTTCTTTTTCCTAGAGTTCTCAAACTCTAACTGTGCTGATAATTAAACTGTAACTTTCTAACTGTAGCAAATCAAAACAAAAATGGAGCAACACTTGAATTCTGGCTTTTAAATCAGGATTCTCACACCTCCTCTGTGAAAATCCCTCACAGCAGGGTAGCTTAGAGGCAGCACCCAATTGCACTGAAGCAAATCAAGCACATGTGTAGATATATAGATAACACACAGATGTATAGATTGTACAGATAACCCAGGCGTACCTGAAGATTACGTTTGCTTTTCCTTATGTTGTGCTGCAGCAAAAAGTTGTTTTCTATCAAGAATCTACTGAATTGATCATCAAGCTGTGACAGCAGGTCATGGAATAACAGTGTAGCAAATGATACATTGTTGGCTGCATGTTCCCTGGAATCGTTTAAAGGATGCTTGGGTTAAACACACTTCCAACACAAGAGCCAAAAAAATATATATACAGGTGTACTTGATTTTTAATCCCCAACTCCAGTTGTAGAAGTTGCAAGCACTGAGAATTGCCTTCAAATGTAAGCCAGTTTCATTCTCTTAACTGAATTTACTTTCCTTGATACAAAAATGTTGTTTCTCTATTATTTTTGCCACATTCTGTTCAAATTCATTTACTCATTCCATGCACATCAGGAACCTCAAAGTGACCCTGATGTGTTGCATGTTGTACCATCCCTCAAAGAGAAGACATTCCACAGAAAGTCTGGCAGAAGTTCAGAGCCTTTGAAGAGTGAGAAACTGATGCTAACAAGGTAGTAATTGGTCATAAAACAGCCACTTTTGTTCCAGACCACTGAGAACATTATGAGCAAGGACACTTACTCCAGGTATCAGGCCCCTCCAGAAAGCCCTGAAGAGGGGCAGGAACACAGGCTGGAGCACCCACACAGCTACTGAAGCATCCTGCCAGCAAAGGATCACCCAGCAGCTTGCTTCCCCAGCATTCTGCCTGCAACTGCACTTCGGAGGGCACTGCTTATCACACAAAGCCTGATTAATTTCTGGGCTTACCAATCCTGGTTTTCCAGCCACTGTGCCAGGTACTGCCTGATCTCCATAGGAAAGCTGTCATCATATAGCTGGTGAACTTGCTCCAAAAACTTGGAATCAAGTTGCTGTAGTTGATACCACTGAGACATTCTGAGGAAGGAGTGAAAAAAAAGTCAGCATAAATGTTTAAGTAGTATTTGGACTGAAGAGGTCAAAAATAACTAACTTGAAGTTTTCACGAACATTGACAAATTTGGAGGACGTGCTGATTTATTTTGTTCACAGTAGCTAGTTTTGGATTTGTGCAGGAAACAGCGCTGGTAAGACAGGGATGTTTTTGTTACAGCTGAGCAGGGCTTACACAGCACCAAGGCCCTTTGTGCTCCTCACCCCACCAGTGAGGAGGCTGGGGGTGCACAAGGAGCTGGGAGGGGACACAGCTGGGAGCTGAGCCCAGCTGACCAAAGGCACATTCCAGACCATGTGGCATCAAGCTCATAGAGCTTGGGGAAGGAGGAGGAGGAAAGGGAGATATTTTGCATGATGGTGTTTGTCTCCCCAAGCCACTGTTAGGTGTGATGGAGCCTGGCTTTCAGGCCTTGCTGACCTCCTGCCTTTTGCTTTCTTGTGTACGTGGCTTTTGCTTCACCTGATAAACTGTATTTATCTCAGCCCATAATGTACCTCACTTTTGCCTTTCTGATTCTCTCCCCATCCCACCTTGCAGGGAGGAGAGAAAGTGAGTGAGTGGCTGTGTGGTGCTTTCTTTTTTTTCTTTTCCTCCCAACCCATTTTCGTGGCATTTAGGGTACTGCTAGTGCTACTGCTCTCTTGCTTAGCAGATATGGGAATGAGGACCTGTGTGTTTGATACCTATACTCTGCATAATTGAGAATTTGAACGTGGAGTATCACCTCTTGCTTGTGCAGATGTATTCCCCAGCACCGAGAGCGAGAGTGAAAAATTAGAGACCCCTCCAAGTGCCCATTTTCAGTTGCTACTTGTGTCTACACTTGCCTGCTGTGAGAATGGACTGCATCTCAAGTCACTTTAAATGGAGAAGTACAGGAAAAATTGTTTTTTCTATATGTTTTAGTTCTCATGATCATATTTTCAGTCTACATTCAAGTAACCTGTGCAGCAGATACAGGGTGCTTAAATGAACTAAGAATGCAGAATGGCTTCTCTCAGTCCTCACACTTTTGTGAGAGTGGCTTCAGCTCTGATGGATGGTCTCTAGAAGCACCTCAGCCTTCTAAGCTGCAGGTTATCAGCTTGTAGTGGAAATGGCATGTAAAAATACATCCAAGGAACAGCCCTGGCTGAGAATATGAGTAGTGACATGCAAATCCACTCACATCATTGATTTTTAATGGCTGCCTACAAGACCCGTCCATAAGAAAAGGGCAGAATCAGGGTGAAGGGCTATCTTCTATGCCCCTTCCTACCAAATCCTTTAGTTTTTATATGCCAGTGCCCTCAGCTGCTGAGCAGCATGTGCTAGGTGTGAGAAGCAAAGGAGTTAAAAATGTGATGTTCCAAGTCAGGGCTTGGAGGCTTTTGATGTGTCTGCTTTTCAGCTTACAGCTAACACAGCATTTGAGTGTGCTATAGCAGTCCCAAAGGAGATTCCACAACCTCCCTGGGTAACCTGTTGCAGGGCTCTGCCACCCTCAGTGTAAAGTTCTTCCTCATGTTGAGGTGGAACTTGTTGTGGTTTAGTTTGTGGCCACTGCTCCTCATCCTGTAGCTGGGCACCACTGAAAAGAGTCTGGCACCATCCTCTTGGCACCTGCCTTTGAGTTATTTATATGTAACGATGGGATCCCCTCTCAGTCTTCTCTACTCCAGACTAAACAGGTCAAGCTCCCGCAGTCTCTCTTTGTAAGAAAGTGCTCCAGATCCCTCATCATCTTTGTGACCCCTGCTGGACCCTCTCCGGTAGCTCCTCGTGTTTGGTACCGAGGAGCCCAGACCTGGACACAGCACTCCAGCTGTGCCTCGCTAGGGCTGAGCAGGGGCGGCTGATCGCCCCTCTCGACCTGCCGGCCACCCGATGCACCCCAGGACTCATTCCTGGCCCTCCTCTACCTCCTTTCCTGTAATCCCCGGGGGATCGCGGCCGGCCCAGGCGGCGGGCTTCGGGAGCAAAGGGCGCGGGCAGCCGTGCCAGCGCCGGGCCGGCTCAGCGCCGCCGCGGGAGCAGCGCACCTGTTCGGCAGAGGCTGCCCGGCGATGCCGTGCTGGGGACAGGGTCCGCTTCGAGCGCTCCCGGCAGGGCAGGTCTGGAGAGGGTGAGCTGTGGAGAGCGGTAGGACTCGACAGCGGATGCGGCAGAGGAGCAGGGGTGTCCCTGCCAGGAATGAAGAGCTCTAGCAGACACCTGTTTTCCCCAGGTGCAAGGACACCGAAGCGCAAAGCTCGGCGGGTGTCCCGGAGGCAGTCTGAGGAAGCGACAGCTTTAGTTACACCGGGCATCCACCCCGCCAGCCCCCGAGGCGCGGGCAGCGCCAGCATCATCCCCCGGCCCCTCACGCCCGCTCCCCTCACCTCGGCTCCGGCGCGGCGCTGTCACGGTGCCTGCTGCGCCCGGGGAGCCGCGCGCCCGAGTGCGCCTGCGCGGGGGCGGGCCGGGGGCGTTCCAGGGCCGGGGGCGCGTCACGTGACTTCTGGGAAAGGCGGCGAAGGCGAAAGCGAAACCAGCGCGGGGCCCTGAGGGCGGCGGGGCAGGGCCTGAGGGCCGGGGGGGCTGCGGCTGCTGGCCCGGCCACTGCAGCCCGGCGCCCATAAACTGCAGGCGGCTGAGCCGTGTCTCCCTTCCCATTCCATTTCTTGTAAGCCCTGCTCGCAGGGACGCTGTCGCTGCCTCTTGGTCCCGCGTAGCCTTTTTGGGTTTTGTCTTGGTGCTTGAAGCCATTGAAGGCCAGCCTTCGCAGCGGGTTCTCCGGCCTGGTCTGTGCCCCCTCCCTCCACAGATGGAGGAGGCAGGTCTTCACAAAAAAAAAAAAAAAAAAAAGAAATAGGTCTGTTTGGTAAATGTCGTGGTGTGAAATACTAAGGAGCAGGAGATCTATAAACATGGCTATGAATGAAAGCTGTGGAAGAAGGTGACTGGCAGTTCTTATGGTTTTTAATTAGGATTGTTACAGTGACAAGACAAAGCACAAAACAATCACATTTTTTTACTTTGCTGTTGCAAAACACAGCGAAAGCACAAGCACAGTTAGTAGAACTACTTAAAAGCAGATTTTTTTTTTTTCCTGGTAGTATCTTGGCACCCCTTTTTTTGTGTTTTTCCTCCACACCATCGTTTCACTGTGTGGAGAGCTGCGTTCTTACTCCTCGTGGCATAAAGACAAAAATTCTCACTTTTTTAATGGAAGGGGGTTTGGGCTATATGTATTCATCCTGCAGATAAATTACTTTAAATCGGTGAAATGATCTCAAGGCAGGTCTTAAGTCTTCCCTATGCAGAAATCTGTTCAGAAGCAATAGCAGGAACTGTCATGCCAAAACCCGACCCATGGTGCTGTTCAGAAACTCCAGTTATATTGAAGTTAATACTTGAGAACCTTGAAAACTTGCCTTGCATGGAGAGCAGGGAAGAAGAAAAGAAAAAAGGAGACTGGTTCTCCTGCCGTGTCTGATCTTGTCTTACAGTACTTCTTTAGATGGTCAAAAATGAAAGGTGTCCCCCATTTTGTTTGCATTAAGACTGTGAGTAGGTTAGAATGAAAAGGCATGCAAATAGCTGATGTCAGGGAGGTTATGTTTCCTGCTTCAGAATTCTGTTTTACTGTCAGTAGCTCAGTTTAAGGTCAACCAAAAGGCAGCAAGAGTGTTTTTGTTGTGCCTTGGAAAGAATCCACAGAGGTCCAGGTATGCAACTTGAAGCCAAAATCTGATTTTATTCATGCTGGTTATATAAATTACAGGTATTACCAAGCTATATACAGAATTGCTCTTGTTGTTTTTTGTTTTACACCTCATGCTTGCTGAACTTATATGCAGCTTGTTTTGAATCATTCAGTGTAATGAACAGAGATGCGTTTGTTTCTTTGAAATTTACTTCCATGTATCACAAAAATACCTCATTACTTTGTTTCCGCTCACTCACTTTCAACTAACCTAAATAGCATGGATGAAAGGAGAAATGAAAGTAAAATCTTACTGCTTCAAGGAGGTTAGGTTTTCATCACAGAATTCTCATTTATACCTGCTTGAGAAAGCTGTGAGGTGCAAGTGTTCAAGGGTTTGTGTTTTATGAGCTTTGCATGCATTAACCATGTGTTCTGTGGGCAAGGCTTGCATTTTGGTTAAACCTGCATTTGTGAAATACAGTGGCCTTGGAGTTGCCTGTTTATTATTTTATTAACAGAGATTTTAGGGATAACACTGGGGGAAATAAAACCAAAACCAACAAAACCAAACAACCCAAACTCAGCAGTAAACATGTCTGAAAGAAAGAAAGAAAAAAAAAGAGTATTTAAAGAGGGCAGTTTACTGTTTTTACAAAAACTAATTGTCCTGGTTATTAAGTGAGCCTGTGACACGCATGTAATATCCTGTCACGCAGAACAAGTTTCCAGGTGGTCAGCAAATGCTGCAGCTCTTCAGTGACTGTTTTTCTAAAACTGCTTCCCTGTTGCCATTGAGCATCCAAACTGTGTCAGATTGGTTTTTTTATTTGCAGACTTTCTGACAGTACTTGCTGGGGCATCTGAGTGCCTCCTGCCCAAACAGATTTACTTCTGCAACTATTTTGTGAGAGGGGAAGTTTTACTGAATCTCTCTTCCAGTGGAGAAATGGAGACAGCCTTTTTAACACCACAAGTTTTATGTCTGCTTCCTTTCTGGAACTCCCTTCTCTCCCCAGCCTTGCCTACCTGCCTTTCACAACTTCTGCTGTGGTGTCAGATAAAAATCTGTGTTGAAGGCAACTCATCTTTGGAGAAAAGCAATCCCCAGATACCTCTACAACATTCAAAGTCAGAGGAACAAAAATCTTTGCTTTGAAATAGTATCTGACTCAGTGGTGTATAAGATTATGGATGAGCAGAAAGTATTTAACATCATAAATCCTAATTTCTCCAAACACATTAATGTCTTTCGTTATCTTTATATGCTGTCTTCAGAAACAAAACACTTTGTTCTTATGCTCTCATATTTACAGCAATTCTATGGAAATTAGTCAAATTAGCAAGTAAAATTTATCTCTGCTGGGACCCCACTGAAGTCAAATGACTCCCAAGCCTGAGAGGATTTGGTCTTTTTTCAGTGACAACAGCAAATCTGACTTGCAAAAGGCTGTTTGAATCCCTAGAGAGAAAATTCCTTGTTTATGTGTTGTTGAAAGAGCCCTAAGAATAATGTAATGGTTTCCAGAAAAGCTGACTTTCGAGGTGACAGGAAAAAAAAATTATGACTTCTTTAACCCATCCAATGTTCACACAATTACTGATTTTTCCAGTATGTGCACTTCAGTCAGTTGAGTAAGGAGAACTCAGCTAGAAGAAAAGAAGGAAAAGATTAGTCTCATGGCACTCACAGCTGTTCATTTAAAAGAAAATGCAGATGAAACCTTTTCTGGCTCAAGGTAACTGCGGAGTCACTTTGATAATGTTGTACAAACTGATAAGGAAAATAATGTTTCTAGTTGCTTATAAAATAGAGGAATGCTCTTTAGAAGACACTGTGTAGGAAACTGTTGCAATAAGAATAAGCATGGCATTTATTTTTGTATGAACTTCTGTGGTTCTTGAAGCCTGTGGAAATGTATAGCAGGGTTCTTTCTTGTTCTTTGGGTGGGTAAGGGAAGCTGGACTGGGGGGGAATAGAAGGGAATTCAGCAAGACTGCAGAGAGTATATCTTGCTAAGACTGAGTTACTCAGTTATAGGATACTTGGCCTGCTGCAGATTTCACTCTTGTTTTCTGTATCTCACATGATGCTTTTTTTTGGCATTTCATGGAGAAAAAGTACTGCTTTAATAGTGCAGTTTGTCTGCTTGCTATACTCAGCCAGCTCTTCGGCAGGGTAGATTGTTGTGTGAATTTGATAGAGAAAAAAACCTCCATATTTTCCTCATTTCTATTTAGCAAGGTAAATCGAATGGAAAAGGGAAGGAAGGAATTCCTTAAAAATCTTCTAAAACTATTTTTTCTCATGCAATTTCTAGCAGATCTTGAAAACATTTCCAGGAAGAGCCTACAGAAATATCACTTACCATCTAGCAGCACTGAACCGCTCATCTTGGTACCTTTAAAATTGTATGTAACGCTTGCAATTTGCTACCAGGCACATTCTTTTTATCAGGTTATGACCTTGAACAATGGCCACAGCTTACTTTGAAGCCCTGAATAGAGCTGGTTTGAGATTTACTGAGCATGCAAGAAGAAACCAAAAATGTTTGGAGGCTGATGTTAACCGAAAGTGAATCCAACTATTCTTTACTCTGACGAAAGTTCAGGAAAGCAAATGCGTGCATTGTTCATAAGTGCAGTTGAGGAGGTCAGAACCATTTCCACGTTATAAACCAAAATAGAAATCAGTGGGGACATGTCCTGGATTGGGTGGGATAGGTTTTAATGCAGAATTTGAATTCAGGCTGGTTATTTCGTTTTCAGCTAAAGAACTAGTTTGTCACAAGTGCTATCAGAGAAAAAAAGTGAAGAATAAAAAAAGATATCTTGCTCTTGAGTGGATTTTCAGGTTGATGTACTAAAGAACTCATCCATTTCTATGTAAAGTTTAACTGTACTTCTAATCACTGACAATCAGGGTTCTGGTTTAGTTTTGTTCTGTTTGTGGGTAAGAAGAAGTGTTTACAGAGAAGCATTTGAAGGGGAATTGGCAGGCTTTTAAATACATAACCATTTTAAGATCATAAATCATTGAACATACACAAAGTTAAGGGCTAGTAATAAAAAAGGAGACGTTCTTCTAAAGCTGATAGAGCCAAACCACTGCTATGTTTTCTGAGAAAAGTCTGCTGGACAAATTCCCACCTGGCTAAACATCATTGCTCTAAGGACTCTGAGCCATGATTATTTAGAACATCATTCCTAGTCAATAAGGAAAAGAGGAATTTTTAAAAAAAATATGATGTTCATAGACTATTTTCCTAACCTTTCTATATACTAAGCTAATATTACTTTTCTTTGCTGAAAGTATTTTAGTTGACTTTTAATTTCACACTTTGAAAGCCTGTGTAAAATCTTGCCACATGAAAACGTTGTGCAAGTTTGCTGAATTGGAAACAATCAAATTCCTTGGGCAGCTCCCCTGAGCAAGTCCAGGCTTCGTGCTGTCCAGAGAATTAGTATAGGTGGCATGTATTTGTCAGTGTAAAGCCTTCATTTGTGCAAGAACTCTGGGATCTTTGTGTTCTGACATTCATGATTCATTGGCCAGCATGTCAGGCAATTCCAGTGCTTTCAAGATGCTTGCAGTATCCTGCACCATTTAGAACAGGAAATATCTGCACCATTGTTTCAGAATGTAATGGAGCAAGTGATGAAAGAGCTCTGATTCACAGTTGTACAAGCAGCCTTTTATCAACCACCATCTGTGCTGTATCCTGTTTCCTTAATATTTACTTAGGAATGGGAAAGTTTACAACTTACAGCAGTTTCAATGGCTGTGGGACTCAGGTGTTCTCTCAGCACAGCATAAACACTTGGAGACATTGGAAGAAGATCTGATGGAGAATGTGGTTCTGCAGAGTCATTTAAACTAAAAAGAAAAAAAGAAGAAAGCAAACAAAAATATGCAAAAATAATCTAAGAAAAAACTTGAATCCCTCTATGCATATCAGTGGAGTATGATGAATGTTTTTTAAATTTATTAACCCTGTTCTCAGGCTTGCTGGTGGCCCTGTAAGCTCATGCAACAACGTGGTATACACTTAAAAATGTAGGAGATTGAGTCAGGTTTGTCATCTTTCCTTGCCCCTAACATCAGCTACTGCGGAAAAAAAAAAAGGAGTCAGTGAAAGAAAAGTAGATCAGAGTACCATAAAATCTACATTCAGTTTTTACAAATGGTTTGCCCCGTTAATGGAAAAAGCAGTCTACAGGTGAAGTCCTTTACTTCCCTTTCTTGTCTTTAGCAGTCCTTGCCAAACTATTTTCAAATAGTTTGGGGAAAGGAGGCAGGGGAAACTCTGAAATGGGATATAAATGAAATAACAAGTAAAGTGTAACACACCTGTGAGGATACTTACATTTTGGAGACTGGGATAAATACAGAAGGAACGTAACCTTTCCCTCCTCCATCTGAGGGCTTTGAGACTAGAATAAATAGTAAAGAAATTAAATATTGTCTAGTCATTTTATTATCTATTTGACATTGATTATTTGCTTGAAATGCTGAAGACAATAATCCCTGGATAAATAAGTAGCCATGAAAGTGAGGAGAATTTCTGAGATTAGTCCTTGAGCTCAGATCTAAGTCACAGAATTGCCTGTGCTGCCTTGATGTGAATCACAATATAATACTGCAACTGATGAAAGAGATTTTGTTAGGCCTTCAAAGCAAATATACAATTCTTTAAGTTTGGTACTCTGAACCTGCAGATTTCAGTTCTGCAAATGCTTGGGGCTCTGTCTCTACAGATACAGCTTCAGCCATGTATTCTGAATTCCAATTCTTTTGCATGAAATTAAGCATATATGTAAGATGTTAGATGATTGGAGCATTAGGCAAAGTCCACAGAGTTAAAATGAAGAGGGAGAAAAATACTGTAGCCTCCAAATATTTTTGAGTTGTGTAGGAATTTGAGTTCAAATGGAATTATAACCTTTGATACTGAAAGTCTAGAAGAATGTGTTTTATCTACTTAAAAAATAAGGCTTTGAGGGCTTTCTTTAAGCAAGAATGAATTTGATCTAAAAATGAGTGGACTTGGACTAAAAAGAACGTGGGCCTGAACATATTTGGAGCCATCCTTGTTTAGCCTTTTTGCATTTTCCAGTGCAGTTGCCAGGGATTTTCAGAAACATTGTCTGCCATAATAACTTTGTACTTGTGCAGTATATTGGGAAAAGGTGGTGCAGATAAACAGCCTTTGTTTTAGGGTTCCATTGCATGAAATGAAACAAAGTAGGGCTTCCAAGCTGTTTGGGAAATACTGTTTTCTTGAAATTAAAGATACAGCATGCTACAGTGTAACACAACTATGAATCCAATAAGCAGGATGACTTTTCAGTTTCCTCTCCATTGAACACCCAAGACCTGAATTTTGCGAAGCATCAGACAGGAAAGAAAAATCCATTTCTTAGCTTCTTTTGACTATTGTCATCACCTCTACTGTTACCTCTAAGACCAGGGATGTATTTGCAAAATGAAGCTGTCTGAATGACAGACACATGTTAAAACAGTTCTCTTGAAGATGACTATTACAGGAGGCATCTTAATCTCTTTTCTCCCTCCTCTCCCTACAGTCCTCAAATTGCCTCATGGCTTTGCAGCTGCTGTGCAAGAAGGGTAGATAGAGAAGTGGAGCCTAACCTTCGTTTGGCTGACAGCTGTAGTGTTTGCCAAAGGCTTTATCTTTGGGGATATCTGGGTACAGGTACTTCAGGGGGTTTTCAGGAACGTTGTCTGCCATGATAACTTTGTAGTCGCGCAGTATGTCGGCAAAGGGCAGGGCAGATAAGCGGCCTTTGTTGTAGGGTTCCACCGAATGAAATGTTACGTCTCCTGCAAAAACACAAAGGCACCATAACCTGTAGGTGACAGCTGCAGCTGGAACACATTTTTGCATTTCTTTTGAGGTTTACACTTGTACAGGTTTTACCTGTTCTTAGCTACGGTTGTATCTTTCAATATTTAATTTCTGCATATTTGGAAACAAATCTAAAGCCTGCAGTTAGCAGGTGTACCTCACAGACAGCTTTGTTAATATAAAGGGCTCAGAGGTAGAATGTCAGAGTTTTGGTTTGTGTTTGAGAAATTATGATACTTGTATCTTGTCCAAAACCATACTATAACATGATACATGTGAATTTTACTTTCAAACCAAACAAAACTTGACTCCTGTTTTGCAGGTATATTGCAGAGTTTGGGTTAGTTTTGATCTAGTTATTGGCTTGGTTTTTTAAAAATTTTAATTATACTTACCATTTTCTAGCTGATCCACCCAAGTAAAGGTAATTCCACCCAGATTGCTCTCACTAAACCTTAATAAGAATGTTCCTGGTGTCTTGTCTTTCAGCAGAATTCGTTCCTTTTCTTTGCTTACAAATCCCATTATGTACCTGAGGTATAACAGGAAATCATGGGTTTACTTCTGGAAAAAAATACAGACTTTGATCTGTGCAATGTATAGAGTCATAGAAGGGCCTGGTTTGGACAGGGCCTTAAAGTTCACCTGGTTCCAAACCCCCTGCTGTGGACAGGGACATCTTTCACCAGACCAGGTTGCTCAGAACTATCCAGCCTGGCCTTGATCTGGCCAGACTTTATACAGGTGTTCAAAACCTGGTTACAAAGCTCTACGAGGCTTGGGGACTAAGACCAAAGCTTTGTGTGGAATATGGCATTGAGCTCAAAGTACTGTGAAGCCTGGGGAAATTTATCCCAGTACTTGACTGCATAGACAGAACTGAAGAAAAGTTCTAAACCTGCATTTCTAAGAGATCCCATGTTTTTCCCCTTTGACAGCAATTTCCAAAAGTTATGAATGGGAGAAGGGAGACAGATGTGTTAAACTCATTGCAAATACTACTCCTCTGCATGGCTAAAACTGAGATGAGTAAAGGACAGAGAAAATGTGGAGAGACATCAATATACAGCAGTTCCCTTGTTGCTCACCCATCAATCCAAAGAGGAAGAATGTGTTTTTTAATCAAGTCCAGGATTGCTTCAAGCCAAACCCAAAAGGTAAAGGACTTCCCAGGCAAATGTTCCTAACAGTTAAAAAACAACCACAAAACACAAACAAAACCAACACACACGAGAGGAGAATCATGAGAGTGATGTTACCCAGCGTTCACATGGCAGTTTATTCTCAGTTTCTTAAGAATAAGCTACTTTTCTCAAGTGTGAATCACAATTTGAGCTGTGGTTTTGAGTAACATCTCTCTTTCAACCTGACATAAAACCCTCTGATTTTTAAGATATGCATTGGAAGCACCTCATTTTTCAAGGAGAATAAAAATCACATCTGTGATTTCTTCCTAGTTATACATTTATATTTTGAGTGAAAAGAAGATGAGAAAGTTGAACTCCCTTCCAAGGTTCTGCATGTCTTTAAATAATGTAGTTAATATGAATTAAAGGAGCTTACCTTCCTTTATCAATACATTCTCTCTTCCTCATCAAAGTTATTGCATGTATTGACTGTCTTGAAATAATTTCCGTCAAAACTAAACACATGAAAAATCTTATCCTTTATGAAAAACGTATTGCATGCTTTGGTAAGGCTTTCAATTGATCATATACACAAATATATAAGGCACACTATAATATAAGCTTTATGCTTCTGGAAGTGTTTTTTCCCAGTTACATTTTTACAAGGGATGTGATTGTGCTGAGCTGAAAGTCCCACATATGGCCAGTGGGAATCTTATCAGCAGCATCAGAGAAACAAAGATAGGCATGGCTGTGGGTGTTAGGAGAAATAAGAGTTTAGTGTTACTTTTGGAACAGTACCTTGCAGAACTTTGCCCAGGACAGTTGATAATCATTGTAACTCACTTGCTGTCCTGAAAGAAGAAAAAAAAAAAAGCCCAAATGGTACATGTATTATTCTGAAGTTATGAAATAAAAATTGCTTGATATCTGTGTAGTTGGGTGGGGGGTGAGGGGAGGGAGGGATAGGGTCATGCTAAGGGACTGTAGATCTGTTTTTCTCTATTCTTTTGAAGCAGATGATAATAGTTTTGGAAATACTGGCCTAAAGTAGCCTGTGACTTGGTTTTTGCAACACTACATGCTCAGTTTCAGTTTTTAGCCTAAATGTTACTTGTCAGCTTTCCCCAGGGTCTCTCCCTTCTGGGGCACGCTTGGGTCTCAGAGTACTCAGAGTTCATCTTGCTGAGGTTACAGGGCCTCTTTGCTGTGCTGACACCAGTGAAGCATCTCTGGTGAGGCCCCAGAGATGAATAGACCCACAAAGACAGGTACTTAAAATGAAAAAAACTCCAAATCACATAAGTAAGCAGAAATACTTCCTTTTGATTTCAGATGTATGAGATAATTGTTAAGGAGGCAAAATAACATCACAGTTCAGTGTGACTTTGATGCCCTCTTCCTTCACTTGAGCAGCCTTGAAGTTCGAAAGTTGAATTATTTTGTGATAAGAATAAGCTGATGCCTGCTTTTCTTTAAAGAAAAAAATGTCATGGTGACATTTTTGACATCAGGTGTGGGAGTGGAGGTCATGCCATGCTGGTTTTGGCTGGGGTGGAGTTCATTTTCTTCACAGTAGCCAGTGTGTTTTGGACTTGTGCTGGAAACAGTGTTGGTAATACAGGGATGGTTTAGTTCTTGCCAAGCAGGGCTTACACAAAGTGAAGGTGTTTTCTGCCTCTCAGCCCTTCCATGAGCAAAGGGGCTGGGAGTGCTGGAAGCTGGGAGAGGACACAGCTAGGACAGCTGATCCAACTGGCCAAAAGGATATTCTTCCATAGGGTGACATGCTCAGCATGTAAACTTAGTGGTAAGAAGGAAGAAGGAGGGGATGTTTGGGGTGATGGCATCTGTCTTCCCAAGTAACTCCTTTGTGTGATGAATCCAGCCCGGATTTCCAGGCTGAACACTTGCCTGCAGATGGGAGGTAGTGAATGAATTCCTTGTTTGCCTTGTGTGCACGTGTGGCTTTATGTGTTAAACTGTCTTTAGCTTGACCCATGAGTTTTCTCACTTTACCCTTCCAATTCTCTCCCCATCTCACTCTGGGGGAGTGGGTGGCTGTGTGGGGCTTTGTTGCCAGGTGGTGCTAAACCACAGCGTGTGCCTAAAGCCCCTACCTGTAGCTACCAAATGTAAGAACCCCAAAGCAAATAAAATCTGTATATTTCTACACACTTACCCATAAGTTTCTCTGCCAGCATGTTGAGCTGTTCAGAATTGAGTCCACGACCAACATATGATGAAAATTGCCAGCTCAGTACTTCTAAGAGCTGGCTTAAAGTGGCAGCAGGGGGGTTGTTGAAGAAAGACAAATTCTGCAACAGAATGAATGCTTTGTTTAGATAGCAACCATGAATACATATCAGGCTGTAAGAGGAGACTGCAAGTACTTGAGCAGAATGTGGAAGTGTTGAAAGTGAACTCTGTGTGTGGGGAAGCACTGGGCAAATGTGTAGGCACCAAGCTAGGTCTGGTGGGGAGCCTGAGCAGGGCTGCAGGGCAAGACTCCTAGAGAGAGCTAAAGTCCCTGTGTGCATCTTGGATGTTAAAATACCTTGCTATGCCTCTGGTAGTGTCCTGTGTAAAGACAGCAAAAATATGCTTAAATCCTGTCCAAAAAAATCTAGATATTATCACTATATTTTAATGTTTAGTGCCTGGAAAATTTTAAACCATTACATGCTGATATGGTGACATGCTGTTGAATCATTTGGCTTATCTTAGTTTTTTCAGTTGTGTTTTTTTTTTTTTTTTTCTTTTGATTGCACACACAATGGACATACTGAAGACTGTGCAAAAACTCTTTGGAGTATCACAGAGTGATAATGCAGTCCAGCCTGCTGGTCAGCTGGCCTGCCAGCATGGCAGACTGTCTGCCCCTTTCCCTGCTCTGAGCATCTGTGTGACTGCACTAATCCCCAGCTGAAAGCCTGAGAGCCATTGACAGCCCTGTTCCACAGTCTGCAAATACAGTAACAGTGACTGAATCTAAAGTATGTGCTGAGACAGCTGGAGCCTTTGAAAGAATGCTCAGGGTTAGAGCCACTGGAACTTGCTACTTAACATTTATAATCTTCTCCACAGAAAGCACAAGTTCCTACAAAATCCATGGGGGAAAGCAGCACTTAAGTACATTACAGATTCACCTATGTGCCTGCTTTCCTGGTCTGGAGTTGTACTGGTAGAATTATTTTCTAACAGGTCCAGTTTTAGTCAGCCGCACCCAAGAAAGATAAATTAAAACTAGTGAAGTCAGAGAAGTTGTGGAGAATGCCTGTCACCTCTCCTTAGTTTAAGAACTACTACTTTAGGCTACAAAAAGCAAAGCTAAGGGTGCATGTGGTTTTATATCTGGGCAGGGAAAGAAAGATAAAGAGAACAACAATAAAGTGTGATGTTGATAACTGTGTACGTGACAAAAATAAGGCCAGTTCAAGAAGGAAATACATATTTTTTTATACTTAATGTATTTAGTAACCAAATAATACAAAGGTGAAAATGCAGAAAGTCAGTATTTGCTTACTGAGGACCTACCTGAGGATCGTTGGTTGACAGGTTGTACCAGATAATAGAGGCCCATGCGTTGGGCAGTTGGCTGACATTGGAAATCATCACCACAGGCAAAGAGCTGGTCTGGTGGAGAGAATGAATGCCCTGGGTAAATGCTGCTGAGGAAAGTATTAGTGCTGTGCTGTGCTTTGGGTTTTTAGCCTGTCGTTCTTCCCAAAGCACAGACTTCTTTTCCAGAAGCTCTGGAAATCTTGTGTCAACTTGTGGTTACTACTGGAGGCCTCACTGAGGGCAGGCAGCCCTGTGCTGTGGCCCTGCACAGTTGTACTTCTATAAACTGCTGGAAAACGCCTTTTTTTCCTGCCCCAGATAATCTGCCCTGAATACTCACTTCCAAGTTTATGGTCAATCCATACAGGCAGACCTGTGTCTCAAAGCTGATGGAGTGCAGCTCCTCGGTCACCATGTGAGGGCCCTGAGGGAATATTGAGGTTATGAAGCTGGGAGTACAGAGCTGGCATTTAACACTGTTTTAGTGATCCAGCTGCTGAGGTTACACTTGGAAAGAAAACTCATATCAAATATATAAGCAGAACAGGAAAAGAAGGAAGTGAAGGAAGCAATTTGTTTGTTCAACCCTGATATCAAATTAGTCCAGGAGTCTGGTATTTTTTCTGACGAATCTAAAAGAGCCCCTTAATATTGCTAAAGCAGTACTTATAAACTTTTATCTTTTTCTAATATGGTACTTTCAAACACAGATTTGCACACAAGAAGGTAACAGATAATTTTGTGTGTCCGATAAAGGTTGTCTCCAACTTTCTTTTTCCTAAAGTTTCCTTACTGATTGAAAATTCGACTTTAAACAGGGATGTTCAACTTCAAGGAGAAACAAACCGGAAACAAAGCAAATAGCCACAGCTTTAATGACAAATGGGCCTTCATCCAGGTTTGCTGTGGGTACTAGTTGAGGGACTAGAGGCCTAAATCATTAATCTGAAGTAAATCTGGTATTAAAACCTCAAGCTTTTATTGGATGGAAAAAAACTAAAATCTGCTTGTCATTGTTGATTAAAGTTTGTAGTATTAGCATTTGTTTTGATTACAAAGCAGCATAGCTCTGCAAAGATCCAAATCTCTGGCCCTTAGGAAACAGATTTCTTGAACTACATTTCCATCCCCAGAACTCAAAGTATAAAAATATATTTGCTCTTTTCCAGTGTTCTTTGTTGTTGGCCTTTCCCTCCCCATCGTGCATTTTTGTCAGACTTTTCTTTAAAAAAAATAATTAAAATTGCAAATCAAAATGCTCTCCCTTAGTGAAATATCTGTTTTCAATCAATGTAAAATAAAAGTATTTCTTGGTAGAGGACCTTGTGGCTTTATCTTTGCCACGGAGCACCTCCTCCAGGACATGTACAGGCCACTGCAACGAATGGTACTGAAGAAATGAGGAACTGGGACCACAGGAGGTCCTTAGGCATCTGAATAATAAATCTGCTTTGCAAAGGGAAAATCCAGCTTAGACCTGAAGGGTTTTACATGAAACAGCCATCAAATTAGCTCAAATGTTTTAATATAGGTTGGATCAATCCAGCTCAACCTGTACTTCTGACACAAAGTTGAAAAGGGTTGGTGAAACAACCCTTCTTCCCCCATTAAGATTTTGCAGAAGCAAATTTTTCTCATGGAAAAATCATCTAGGCAAAAAGATACATCTGCATGAAAGGAGAAATCTAAAATAGAGAACTTTCACTTTTTTCTTAATGAGGCCAGTTATATTTAACTACACTTTTAGCATACTGAACATCCTATAACAAACCAAGTTTTGGAAGCATTATCATTGCTGTTAACAAAGAAAATCCCAACTCTTCTTCTGCTAATAACCACTTTCACAGACTGACTTGACCAAGGAGAGGCTCTGTTTGAGGAAATCAGCAGTGAACCAGGTCACAGTTCACCTGTCCTAATTGTGGCCCTGTGACAGCTTTATATAGTTTTAAAGGCACAATGTGTACAAGTGGGAGGAAAGTGCTGCCAAAACTGGAGTGACAACATTTCTTAACCTACATTTTTGTATTTGCTTGTTGTGGTGTCAGTGATTTTGTAAGCAGCAAAGTAACTGGGAGGTGAGCCTTGAGTTTCAGTCTTGCTAATCGGGTGGTGAGTTGTTCTGTTCAGAAATGTGTGTGAAACAGGCACATGTATCTTCTGCTTTAGGTTTTGGTCAAATTCCTCATGCTGATCCCACCTTTTGCTTTATATTTAAAGAATACTTCAAATATCTCTTGTGCTTGTACAAAAACAGCTATTTGGGCTGTGATGTGATTTTATTTTTATATTTTTAAAAATATTTTTTTCAACTTGCTGATACAACTTTACTCAGTTATGCTGGTTTTAGTGCTATCATGCCGTACACAGAGTCACCACGAGAGGGGAACCTACGACCAGGCTGGGACAAGTGCAAGTAGATTAAACACATTTTTGGTCTTGGCTGAGGCAGCAAACCCCTGACTTCAGCAGTGAACCTGACCAGCAGAACATATATTTAAAGGACCTTTCCTGTAGGAAACAATTATTTCAACCCCAAAAACATCTTTAAGAGCTTATTTAGTTTTGGGTGTTGTTTTTTTTTTTTGTTTTGAGTTTTTTTGTTTTTTTTTTTTTTAAATGTAAATGACCAAAAAGGTAACCTTTGAGTGGAATGCACACATTTGAATTATTATTCTCTACCTTCTATTGGAACTTTTTCAATATACAGACTTCAGGCATGCAATTACAATTTGAGTCATTCCAAACAGTTCTCATTATACTAACATAATAATTGGATCCTGTGCTTTGTATATATTTCGAAATATAACAACTCTTTGATTTACATAAAATCGAATATGAAATACTTGTGAAAGTATGCAAAAACAACATGTAAAATAAATGCACAAACCTCATTTCCTTTGCTTCCAGCACTTGTTTTCATTTCTTTGGGTTGCTGTGTAAAGCAAAGCAATATTTATATGTCAGAGAAACTATAGACAGAAGTACATATAAATAACATAATTTATAACCACGATATTCTTAGTTATAATAAGATTTTATTTGCAGTATATAAATGAAGTCTAATGAAGACTCTGATACTGCACATTAAAAATTCTATTCGGTGAGGAGTCTTTTGATATTTTTAAAGACTTTTTAGGAAACTAAGTTAATGTAACAAAGCATTAATTAGAGTGCTTGCCAAGTGTATCCCACAAAAAAAAAAAAAAAAAAAAAAAAAAAAGAAGCTAAAAACCATTAATGTCAGTCTCCTTTTGCAAAACTACACTGATGCACTGCATCTGTGGTTAAGGCCCAAAATTACCACAGGCAAGAGAGTGTTAGTCAGAAAGCAGGACTCACTGGGCTCTCAGAGAAGTTCCACAAGCACTGCTCTAGTCTCTCACGAGGCTTTATCACAGGCATTAATTTCCGATAGATTTCAAGCATTCAATTCTATCTCCCCTAGAAATTGTGGTGTGGTTTTTTGTTTGTTTGTTCTGTGTGTTGGGTTTTTCTGCTTGGTTGGGTTTTTTTTTTTTTTTTTCTGTTTGGTTTGGTGTTTGGGGTTTTTTTAACCAAACTCAGTTTCTGTGAAGCTTTTTAATTCAGCATGATTACACTTTTCTTTTCTGGTGGTAATTAGGATTTGCTTTGTCATTTCTGTGAAAATATATAGTCTTATTTTATTGAATGGATGAAGTATGGAATGGCATAAAGAGGTTCTAGGAGTAATGTTTTTGTACAAATAGACAGAAAATTATTGTGGCCTTGACAGTAATACAATTCTCCCTTCAGAGTTTCTAAAGAATTTTTTATTTCTCTACGCACAACAGTAAAAAAGTGTCAAACCTACCAAATGTCGAAATTCTACTGACAAGCTCCCATTTGCAGACTCATCCATGTTCATGGCTTTCACATGTGTTCCACACAGAACAAATCTACGGTTACTGCAGAGGACATGACTGTTATCTACTCAAATACCAGTGTATTGGAAAAATTTAATAAATATGATATTTTATTGTCCTACCTTACAGTTGAAACATTCCTAAAAGAGAAGAGGGGTGGGGGAGAGGAAACAGATTGTGAATCAGTAAATGTGTAAGACAGAACTTGTACTGAGAAACGTATCTGAGATGGTAGACTTTGCCTGCTCAAAGTTGGTTTGTATTGACCCTACAACTACAATTTTTAAGCTGAAGAACTGAAATTCATACTGTCCACTTAGACTTTTGCATCTGGCCATATGTAGGTAGTGTGCTTTATCTTGCTCTTTATTATCAGACAGGACACAACTTCTGAGAGAAACAGCCCTGGCTTCTCTCTTGCTCCCTCCTCACTGGGTGTTTTCCCTCTTTCTTGTGGGCCCACATCTATGTCCATGGAGCCAAGGTGGTTTTTAGGGGCTTGCAGAAGCACAAGAAGCAGAAGGAGGGAGGTAGCTGGTACCTGGGGCTGGGGAGGTTGCATTGTGAGACCTCAGTGCTATTTCAAAATTAACTATCCCATAAATGCAATTCAGTTTGATTTCAAACTTTTGTGTAATGCTGCTGCATCAGTCTGATGACTTTTTTTCTAAGTATTGAGACAAGTTTTAAATGGACTTCTTGCCTCTAATTTGAAACCATCAGTTAGACTTAGCAGCTTTGTTTTTAAAAAAGAAGACTTCCACATAAAAAAGAAGTGTTACTCTGATCTTTTAACTGGTGGGTTTTTAAAGTTTTTCTTTTCCTTTTGTTTTAAAAGCAGTTTAAAAATCAGATAGGATAGCCACTGAAAAAACCTGTGTTGTCTCTGTAGGGAGTAAGAGAATATCTTCACTTTTAAGTTTCTTACTTGTCAATAGTTGCTTTCACTCTGATCTGGTAGTTCAGCTCTGGCAATTTAATTAGCAACCTTCAAAACAGAAAATGAGAGAGTGGGTATTAAAAAACGTCTCACCAGAAAACACTAGACTGGTTATTATGTTATAATTATTATAATCTGACAACAGATTAGGCATCTAGGATTACAACACAATTTACAGGGTTGAATTCTCAGAAAGAGGAGCTGGGTTGTTCCAGTGGTAGGTGCCCTACCCTCCAAGTGTGTGGAAAACAGCATGTGTTTGAGGGAGTGGCTGGAGTGACACAAAGTAATTAGGAAATGGATTTGTATAATCTCTGCATCACAGAAGTGTATGTGCTTTCCTTCATGTCCCTCTTCTCACCGCCCAGCCCGCCGTGAACTTCGTGCTGCAAGGTGGAAATGAAATGAGAGTTCCTCTCTAACCTTTGCTCTTTCCCAAAGTCAGGGAAGGAGCTTCTAGGAAAGAAATAATATGTCTGTGATTCACCCAAGACCCCCCAAATGCAGCAGTTTCTCTTTCCTCTGTGCAGAAATGGCTCTCAGTATTCAGACTTTGGCTTGTATGATAAGGATCATTATTTATGCAGTTTGTAAAGTCATTGCAACAAGAATTCAATGCATACAGAACTCTGGAGGTGATGCCTTTAGCCACAATGTGCTTTTCTTCCTTGTGTTTTACTCTTTATTGCCACTTGTTCTGCATGACAGATTCTGTGATAACACCATTCCAGAAAATTTCCCTGCAATTGAATGGATCCCTAACTCAGGTTGGCCTGCTTTGCTTTCTAGATTCTCCTAGGATAAAATACTGTACATGAATGAAGGAGTTTATATCAGATTTTTTCCTTTACCTTAATTTAACAGTGAACTGTATTAAAGTTTTGAGAACCATTGGCCTCTGGGGGTGTGTTGGCATGCAGGGCTGCCTTTCAACCACAAAGGAGCTGTGTGAAAAGAAATGAAACAAACAGATTTTTAGGAATATGTATGAACAAACAGATGGGGTTTTTTGAGGGGGAGGGAGGAAGGGAAAAGGGCTGGTATCTCTTAAAGACTTATTTCTCTGTAGATGCTGAAGTGGGAGCTGTGCATTCCAACTCTCAGTTCTCAAACTGGTCCAGTGGTCTAACTTTCCCTGAAATTGCTCCCATAAAAAACAGATATTTGAAAGACACTGAAAATGATACCAAATTCTATAGTTCTAAAATACAATGATGATAAAAGTCTTGGTCTTCCAACATTTTATCAGAGCCATAAAACAGAGTATGAAAATACACTGAGCATGGCTCCAATGAAATTAAATTATAATAATTAAACTGTCATTTTAATTTTTATATATAGAGAGAGCAAACAATTGAGCCCACTTTCCTTTCAGAGACTCACTTGTGGTATATCTCTAGTATAGTCTGTACAAAAGGCAAGAGAAATTATGCTAATATTTTATCTACTAATAGAAAAGTGAGTTGAGAGGGCAGCAGGTAGCATAGCTTGGGGGAGACAGAGGAAAGAAAAGGAACATTTACTTTAAAAAAGAAAGGCAAAATCATAAACACAAAACCTCACAACTTTTCTCAGCAGAATGTACATAACTCCTCCTAGAATAAGGGGATTTCTGGCATTCATTTGAGAGTCAGAACTTGATGACAAACCCTTAAATGCTACCCATGAGAAGCTGCCTGGAACCTACAGCTTCTATGATGACAGCTCTACATACTTCTTGTGTTAGGAACCGGGTCCGTAAAATCCTCAGACATTCAAACTTTTTTCCCCCCTTGTTCTTAACAGTGAGCTCTCATTGTTGTACCCGTTGAGGTGAAGTTCTGCACTTTGGCAGTGGCTTACGCACTTCCGGAAAAGGTTGTAGAGCAGAAAGTTGACTTTTTCCAGCAGCTGAGGTCTTTGCACAGGAATAGGGTCCCCATCATAAGTCAGCCTGGTCAGGAGTTCATCCAGCTTTTCTAGTTGCCTTCTGACTTGAAAGAGACTTTCTGCCAACAGTGTAAAGCTACAGCAAGAGAAAGGAATCAGTTTGCAATCTTTCTTGTAAACCGTTTCTTGGAACACAAGAACTACTGAAGTTCTTGCTTGGGGAAAATCAGAATCTCTATTGAATGGTTCTTTCCAGCTTTGCCCAAACTCACATCCATTCATCTTTTGTTTACAGGAGTATATAAATACCTGGGCAATCACCTTCCTTTATCTTCAAAGATAAATATTTTCACAACAGTGCAACACCATCTGTGATAATTTGGAAGAAATATATGTATGGTCCTGATGTTGTACATGCAGGGCACTTGTGCCAACATTAATTATTTCCTACAGCTCAGGAGTTTTGCAAAACTTTTGTACTTTTTAAAAGGATAATATTTATATAGAATGAGCAAGCTAACAAGACTAAAGAAATGTAAAAGCGATAAGGAGAAAGAAATCCAAACACACCTGATAACAGTTCAGTAGGGTATGTGCATATAAAATTAGATTTTAAAGCTATTTTTAGCATGTTCGTTGGGAAAAAAAAAAATACTCCATTAAAAAAAATAAACCTACACAGAAAAAAAAAGCAAAAAAGCCACTTTTTTTTTAGTTTTAAAATTTTCTTGATAATTTTACCTTTCTTTTTAATTCTTTCCTTTTACTTCACCTTTTCCATATGAGAGTTTTGATAGGAGAGTAATGACCATGATGTTGTATTGACATTGTCTGGCTATGCTGTCTTTTAAATATAAAGCTATTTTCTTTTTATTTGCAATCACTTCAGAGTTGCCACCACAGAGACTACTGCCATTCAATCCCTACACTGTGTGAAGTTTGGAGGAGTGAGTCAAAGCATAAAGCCTCTACCCAGCTCCTGCCTAGACACAACTCCCACAGCCTTCAATGACAAACTCAGTCAGCACCATTCTTACTCAAGCAAAACTCCCAAGAGGGTATGTCTCATTTATCTGCAGGATACAACCCCAAAAATTAGTGATTACCACGAGTCAGGCTAGTGTTCATTCTGAATAACGAATGTTGCTTTTAGTTAGCACCTTTTAGTTATTTACTCTCCTAGCTGCTGGTGAATTTGCTGCTGTTGCAGCTGATCTAAAGGAATGATCATTTCAAGTGCAGCAGACTTCCTGTGGTTTTCAGTGGAAGCATGAGGTCAGGGCAGGTTTACCAGTTCTGGAGCTGATCGAGCCCCCCGTGGAGGGGCCCCCCGATGCAGGCGATCTGCTGCCGTCTCTTCCAGTCCAGCAGCTCCTCGGTCAGCATGTTGCTCATCAGCATATCGATCTCATGGATCACACGCCCTATTTTACTGAGCACTTCCTGGAAAGTAGGAAAGGTCTCACTAAGTGACCACAGGCAACAGCTGCAGAATTCACCAACTATCATGAAGCGCTTACTACGTTTATTTTCAATTATTCTGAAAGTAACCATGTTTAGTTCCTATTGCTTCAGTGACAGGATTCATCACTCATTGTATATTAATCCTGAATCCCTGTGAACTCTTCAGTAATTTATTTTTTTTGGGATGGTAGGAGGGAAGAGTGTTGCATTCTTTGTGGGTATAATGTCTCCAAGGTTTTGACACTTGCAAGCTCTGTCAAGTTCAAAAAGTTCTGCTTTTGTTTTGCATCATATAAAATGTATTGTGTTTTTGTTTGCTTGATTTAATCATAACCGTGCCCTCATGAACTCAAATTGCTTCACTCTTAAGATGTGCAGAACCATATCCTTGACTGAGCTGTTACTTAATTGCCAATTTCTTAACTTCTAGTTAAAATCACCCAGACCCATCCAAACAATTTTGCAAATTTTTAACTCCTGTGAAATGAGTCTGTTCTTCTCAGATGAGAATTTAGAAGGCACACATACGCATTTGAGTATTTGGTGTGAGAATAAGGGGAGAAAGCGGATTAACCACAAATGACAAAACATTGTCACTAACCTTTCTCTTGTAGTCTAAAGTATTGAGCATCGCCTGCAACGCCAACATTTCCTGTTTAATGAGGGCACTGTTTTTGTCATTCTGCTCTACATGGGATAAAAAAGATCAGTATAAATACATGTGTGGGTGTGTATGCCTGTTCATAAGGGGAGAAGAGGAAAAAAAAACCTGCTACCAGACTGCAGCAAGAACTAGTGAAAAAATAAACTATAAACATCAGTAGATTATGTAACAGCATATTTAATTTGGAAGGATTAGCTTTAGTGAGAGTTTAACATAAGATTTTATGGATCATATCTGTAGATATGTGTGTGGGGCAGGAAAAGGCAGAAAACATAGATGATACCCAGAGAGTTGTCTAAATTTCTCATCCCTGTGTATTATGTACATCTGGCTTGGATCAGTGATTGATCTGTACACACAAACAGCTCGTGGTGTCAGCAGTTAGACTAAAGCTCTTTGGACTTGATGTGAATTAAAATGCCTGGCTGGGAGGCATTTGAAACAGAGATGAAGTGCTCATCACCAGGGGAATTTCAGCAGCCAGGAGCACTGATCACTGGGCATTTCCCCCCTCTGTCTAACGTTTGTCCTTCTCTGGATCAGGCACTACTTTCAGGAGTCCCCAGGCTCACCCATGCTCTTTCACATGCAGCTCTTTCCCACCCTCACTTTCCCCAACCTTTTGCATCTTTCATGCTACATCCCAAAAAGAAATTGGTGCCAACTGTGTGCCTGCTAAGCTCTGGATGGATGCCTTCCTATTGAGTTAGGGTAGAAGTTTCAGTAGAGGCAGATGAGTAACCAGCACCACCTCAGCCACAGCAATTGCTCCCACACACTCTAAGCTGGTTGTGCTGGAGCAGAGCAGTGAAATTTTAAGCCCTGAAAGTAATTTATTGTCAGCATGTTTTCTTTTGGAAGTGAGGGAGCTTTCAGGTATCTGTGTGGTCAGTAATCATTATTGACTTGATGATTAGAAACTTATTAAACTACGGCAACTCTTCTGATTGCTGGGTCATATCCAGCCTTCAACATTTAGGATTGATGTGCTTAAGGACTTGGATGTTTCAAGCCCAGTATCTTTGCATGTTCAAAGGAAGGTAATATAAAGATATCTGAGCAGACACAAGCAGACCCCAGTTTCTTTTCTGAAAGAGACCATGCAAGGACTGTTGCACATGCAGATCTCAGCCATCACAGGCTGGTCAAACATGCATTCAGAGTGCTTACCAGCTGGTTATCACCACTGTGGTCAAAAAAGAACAGAAAGCCAAGTTAAAGACGAGAAAAATCAGTTCTGCACGACTCTGGGAAATAAGAGTCTCTCCCAAATCCTCCCAAAGTAGGGCCATGTAAAAGGTGGGGATATTGAAAAATAGGTTCTTTAAATTAAGAAATGTACTACTTTATGTGCCATTGGGCAGCTTATCCATAGGAAATAACTATACTTTCTTAACATGATCCTCTTTACTCTCTTAACCCCAAAAGAGTCATTATGTTCCAGGACTAAAATTTTGTATAAACCAAAGATCCATTTTTATGTTTACATATATTAATCAAGTAATGCACAAAACCCCCTGATGCTGGAGTCTAGCTGCAGAATCAGCCATTTCCTAGGAAATCTAAAAATTAGTATAAAAACTCTTACCTAAGCTCTGTATTGTTTTATACCTGAAGTCAAATTCCTCTTGCAAGTCTTCCAAGTATTTCACATCTTGGTCAGTCATCTTTCCCAGGAAAGAAATTAACAAATGCATAATGTAGTATTTTCCTTTCTTACCATTTGAAAACCCCTGAACAGTTCTGGGAACCCTTGTTTACTGTCTTGTAAACTTTATAATGTATGATTGAATAATAAATTTATAGCTACAGACTTATTTTACTTGTTCAGAAGGTCAATTATCCTCTATCCTGCATTTGATAGTGGTTGATTCAGCTTTATCCCTTCTTGTTTACTAGTGCAATGACATAAAAGAAACTAGGAACAATTGTCTTAGCCTGAGCTAAACTGAAATTGTTATGCCAATAATGCTACATTCTTCTTGAAACTTTAAAGCAGGGCAAAGGGATAATTTTACATTTACTTAAATGGAAATTTAATTGGGGTGTGCAGAGCCAAAAAAGGTGGAATCAGACACAGGAGTAGAGCTCACAGAATTTATTTACAAAATGTCTTATGAATTTAGATAAAGAAATGAAACCTTTTTGCTGCTTTGGCATTTTGCAGCTTTCTTTTCATAAGTGCTATAAAAATATTAAAGATATTTTCTAGTAACCAATCAATGATAATTCAAAACACCCCATCAAAAGAAGGAAAATAAAACTGTAGGAAATTATCTGCTGTACTTTGAAGGTCTATTTCTGTGCTGTTTATAGGAAGCCTTGATTTTGCCAACAACTCATAAACAAGCTTTTTTGGTTTCCTAAGATGTGCACATTAAGAGTCTGTGAAAATACAGAAACTTGTTTGCTAAATGAGCCCACACACAATTAGCCGTTTTAGCTTACTCTTTATTTTGGAGACTAAAGTTTTAAATTATATGTGTAAAGTATGAAATTACATGCACGAGGAGCTGGCTAATTTCTGCGTTCAACTTAATTACCTGCTAAAAATCCCAACCCTGCTATCTAGAAAATGTTCTCATTTTCACTGGTCCTTCAGGGGTGGCTGTGCTTCTCCACACAGGCAGGAGGAGCAGATTGACAGGCTGCTGCTTTGCTCTGCAACTCTTATCTTACAACTTTATGTCTAGATAGAGACCTGGTATGACATTCTTCTGAAACTACTTTATCCTTCTAAGGGTTTGATCTCTCTAACCCTTCTTCTGTGTGAAAGGATACACTGATGAGAGAATGCTGCTAGGATCTCTTTCCAGTATACCAGAAGTGCTACTCTTGAACAACATATGGACAGGTATTTCAAATATAGTTTCTACCTTGAGACTGCTGCAAATCTGAAAGTGGGGCTGGGATAGCAAAAAAGCCATGGGTATTCTGATCCTTATCCTGCCTTGAACTGAATGGGCAGCTGTTCTCTGAGCTTTCAAGGTCTCTGGGACATAGCTACAGGTTTGGTTCAGCCCAGCTCTGGCCTGCAATGGCATGAGAAGCTCCTGGAGAGTGGTTACCATCAGCTGCCAGTGTTCTTGTCCCCTCATGACTCCAAACCATGTAATTAAGTCACGTAGCCTTCGGCTCGACAAAGGTCTCGGTACATGACTCAGAGGTTGTGAAGGTTTAGCTACTGCTGACCCAGCTGGAGGAGGTGAAATTGCAAAAATACATTTTCTGAGCCTCGCATCTTTTTAGAGACTGTAGCTATACTCTTACTGCACTCAGTGGTCTGCCTGCAACTTCCCTAGGGATGAGTGTGACAGCTTTAAAAGAGGGAGCTCTGACACTGAACCCTGACAGCTGCTAACACCTGAGAATCCAGGTGTGTCCTGAGCTGTCAGTCTGGGCAGATGTCCTTGGAATAATGGAAAATGGATAGTTGTGTCTGTTGGCAGAAGTCATTGTGCTACCCAGCTTAAAGATAGTTTAGGTGTGTCTGTATGAAAATCACATGGGCAGACAAAAAGGGTACCTGAGCGCTGTTCTTGATTGCTGATACTTTGTGTTCTACATTTCTTTGGCGTTCTGAAACCACAGAGCTCTGTAGAGACTTTTCCAGTGGCCCCTGGAACACATTGAACAGATAAATCGTGGGTGAGTGATATTAATAATAATAGGTGATAGAAAATGTACTGCAAGTTCCAGCACAGAGAGGGAATTCCAAAGCCAGTGTTCAACCATCTGGAGACTGCTGTAAACACACAGGCAAGTTTAGCTCTACACATTTGAAAAACATGCAGCTTTAACTTTGAGATCCAAGAGATTAAAAGGTGTGGGTGTACTACAGGCATTAAACATCTAGGAAATGAAATATAGATTATTAGATTTTTTTAAAAAGATCCATGGCATAAGTCTGATATAGGAATACATATTACATCCATAAGTGATTAAGAAGGACACATTTGTCTTAAAAATTCTCTCTGGGTTTTAATCATGTAACAATTTTCCCAAAATAAGTTTCATGTGTAATTTGAATTTTTTTTCTCCAAACACAAAAATCATCAATAACTCTATAAATCATCCAGCTCTATTGGATGGAATGTCTTCTGCATTCCATAGTTAATATGAATTAATGCATTGCATAATTTAAAATACACACATCTGTTTTGTAAAGAATAATCTCTTTAAAACCTTTCCTACAGATTAAAGTCTTTGAAGATTAGCTGTGACATGGAAGTCCCTCATAGCAATGTTTTCAGCAGAAGAGCCACTAATGAAGTTCAAATGTGAGTTTAAAGGGCAACATTTGGCAACCCTAGTGCACACAAATCACTTCACTGGAATGAGGGGCCAGGATTTGGTCTGAAAAGCACGTGAGCAGATTAACATGGAGCAGATTAATGAAATGTAATTCATTACCTGTACAGGCATGCTGGCTGCAGCCAATATTCTTCTTTCTTCTCTTAAGCAGTTTGAGATGATCACTGCTATATGCATGGGATTACCATGATATTTACCCTGCAAGCACAAGTAAATACAACTCAAAAAAATTCCAGAATTCAGGATGTCCCTCTGGAAATCACAAGCAACATGATGTATGAGTGTCTATAAGGTACAGATTAGTGTGGGTGGAAAAGGCTCCCCTTTTCATGTGCTGGTTCAGCCTTTCAGGGCAGCATCAGTTAGTGCCACCGTCATAAAATATTCTGAACAGTGTTCCACGGAGATTATAAAGATACAATTCCGAGATGTACATGATTTGTAGATCAAATTGCTCCCCTGCTAACACAGCTGTTTTGAAAGGGCTTTCCTGTCAGCCTATTCTGGGCACGATTTTATCACGTCTTCGATTTTCAATAGGATGTTGCTGCTTAGCATGTAGCACTTCTGCCAACAAAAAAGTTTGTAAGCATATCAATATGGTAATGATGCAAGCAGGAAAGCTTCCTCAGCATAAAGCAGAAGGCTTAAATTTTAATGTCTATGAACAATTTTTCTCTTTCAAAAAATAATGTGCCTGAGAAAAAGGAATAAGTAATTTTTGTCCCAAGGTAAAGAATGAAAAAAAAAATCTATATTTTTATACCACCATAAATAAAGTGCTGAATTGCTGATGTGTGACTGAGGACTGGGCACAATTTGAACTAATATTGGTTTATGCTGTATTTATAAAATTGAAATGATCCAGGACTCTCAAGCAGCTTCTTTATGGTGATATATTCATTCAGTGTTTCTCAGTATCCTTCAGCCTTTCATTCAGTATCATTCATTCAGATACCCTTCATTCAGTGCTTGTAGTGTTAGTCCATTCATCAGGGTTAATCTATTTAATTTCTTTTCCTGTACAGTTTTCAGTTCTGGACTTACTGTATTTTCTCCTCTTTATCATAGTCTTTATTTTCATCATATCTCCCTGCCACTCAGAACCTCTTTTATTCTAGCTGTCTCTGAATTTGGCACAATAAGTTCATACAAACTTTAATTAATGCCATATTTTCCTTTGATATCTCATACCAATTGTTATGTTAGACACAAGGGTGTGAATGCATCTGACAGAAATGTGAACACATTGCTTCTGTATGCAACAAGTACTGTGGCATTAAACATACCTTTCTAATGCTTTTCACTAAACATTTCCTGTGAGCTCATGCATGAAATGTGTAATTTGAAATATGTTTTGACTTCAATTGCAAAGTGAACAAATACCATATTAAAAATGTTAATTTTGATCATGGCAACTTGGTTTGAGTTGCTTGGTATTAAATACCATGTGTACTGTGGTTCCAGGTATGGACTAAGGTGAAAGATACAGGACTCTTAAAACTAAAAAAACAAGGTACCAAATGTTCCCTTCCAAGAAAGCTTTGACTGCCCTCTCATTGTTAGCAATGAAATGAAACTTTGTTTCTATGGTTTCTGAAATCTTTTCAGGACAGGAAAGGTACATGCCCCACAGTGCAACCACTACACACCCAGAGCAGCCCGAGTGCTGTGCCTCCTTTGATCTCCTTAAAAGCAGTTCAGGATGGTACTTTGCTCCAGCAACCATCTGTATCTGAGGAGCAGGAGTTATGAACCTGACTGGTTTTAGGAGCTTCTCTATAAACAAGAAATTATGAGTAATACTACCCAGGACACACTATGTCTCAGATGAAACACCAAGCACTCCCTCCCTGCTTGCTCCTTCCTGGGCAGTGGGAGGAGACTTGATTAAGGACACACTGCTGATTTCCTTGTCAAATAACAGTGCCAAAGATCTGTCACTACATATTTCTCTCTGGCAGCTCCATTACTGTAAGGACATTTCCTTCAACACCACTGCACTTCAGGTCCAGTAATATATTCACAGTCCCCTTTATTGGGCATATTTCCAAGCTCTCTCTCTCTGTAGTGTCAGGATGTAGCTTTGGGAAGGGAATAGAGCATGTGGGAAATGGCTGTGATCCTCCTGCAGAGGGTTGAGTGGGGTGTCATGTGGATCTGAGGTCCAACAGCAGCAGCCAGGGCAAATTAACTGCAGCAAAGAGGGGCTGTGCTCCTGGCTGTGCTCCAGCCCAGTGTCTGACACCTTAAGGATCCAATCCAGGCTGCTAACTGGGGTGGAAATGATTCCTGCTTTTTTTACTGACTGGGTTTTCTGCTCCTTGGTGGACTGAAACTGCTCAGCAAAGGATCAGTTTATTATTATGAAGGATGAGCACAGGTGAAGTTGGGAGAGGGGGGAACAGTCCTGCCTTGCTTCAGCTGTTATGGCTAAGCCTGCTCATCCATCTGTACCTTGATTAGAGAGGGAAAAGTCCTGTTACTAATAAGGTTTAGGATGAAAGCTGTGGGGAGAAATCTGCCACTGCTGTAAGTCCACTGATGGGCATATTAATTCCTCTGTTAATGTCTGCTTCTGGCTGTTACTTTTTGGTAGTAAAACAGGGTTTCGCCTTCCCTCTAGATGGCCAGTAAGTGTTCATGCCATGCATTGGTACCTGAAGCTACAGAGCCTGAGGCTTTGTAGCTTACCTTTGAGGCTGACCTTAGTCCTGGCTTACCACTGCCCAACAGAATTCCAGAACTGCAAGGGTGTAAAGGGGTCCAAAAAAAGCTATTTAACCAAGTCAAGAAGAAATAAATATCCTCTCTTGGAGCTGGAAAAATGCATTTATGTAGAAAAGTCTCTTAAAAAAAAAATTTGACAGTGGGATGTGTTAAAATTCCCCACAGAGGATGCCGGTTATTAGGGACTTCCCTAGCGTTTCTAGACACGATTCATATGCAAAACTTTCAAAAACACTTTCTTCCTCTCCTTTTCTTTGTTTCATTAAGAAAAAAACAGCTGAACCAAGAGATGCAGTGGAAATTCACTTTCCTCCCTCTCTTTCTTTCTTCTCTAATTCATAAATCTGTAGAAACAAGCTGGGTCCATAGTGATTCCCATATTTATGTCAGGCTGGTGCTTCTTCAACTTGATTCAGTTTGAGTAGATGCCAAGAAGGTCAACAGAGAGCTGCCACCTGTGCTCCTGGAGCAGCCCCTTTTGCAGTAAGAGAGCAGATGGATTGCAACTCATCAGTGATAAATGAATTGTAACACTAAATATCTCAATAATTGCAACTTATTGAATAACGATAGCTACTAAAAGTCACAATAACTGTGTTTTTGACTCTGGAAAAATAATAACATTAAAAAAATTCTGCCTGTGTTTTATACTTCTCAGCTGTAATTACACTTTGGAATGCACTATTGGTATTCCCTTATGATTCATCTACTTCCAGCTCTTGTTGCTCTGCACTTCCACTTTGTCTTTGGCTGAGGGCAGAAATTGCCCAACATGACCTTGATTTCTGAATGACTAATTGAAAACTATCTCCTATAAGCAAAGAGTAGTATAAATTGGAAAATTAAGGAACTTTAACCAAAAATGGCTTGAGATGGGAAAATCCTAACTCAGTGACATGAACACTAGCAGCCAGAAGAGGAAGAAGAGTGTGGATTCTTTAGATATGCAAAATTGTATTAATAAGTTTAAACATGTAAGGAGAAAATTTATATTTGTATTTTGACAAATACCAACACAGAGAAATTGAAGATTCACTTTTCTTCTTTCAAATCAAAATATCTGCTAATATTACTGTAATTTTGTTGTTCTTAGAAGTTTTCTTTCTCCTCTCTTCTGTTCCAGTGAGGTCTTTCCATGCCATGAGTTACAACAAACAACAAATTATCTTATTTGGACTGGACTCTTCTCAAGAACTACCAGCATGATGCTAAATTTAAGCAAACAGGGGGAACTTGAACTTTCATTCTGAACAGGTGACAATTTTCTGAGAATGCTGATGACATTTTCTTGGAGAAAACCTTCCTACTGCCACCCGGCATGCACTCTTTCCACTCCAGGGACATCTGTTGTGACAGTATCTTACTAGATCATGGAGAAAAACAGAGAGGTATTTCTGCAAAAACAGTTTGTACATTATAGCATGCAGAGTTTATGCCCTTTAGCCAAATTTTAAAACAGCTTGAACTCTTTGGAGTATGTTAAAGGTGCAGGAAACAGTGGCTGGGGAAATGCAAGGTTAGATTCTGTAAGCTGCAAGGTCATGGATAAACTTTAAAATACATATTATGGCATTTTAAAATACATGTACTTTCAAAAAGAACATCAAACAAATGTAAGTTTTAGTCTCTGCTTGCTCTAACAGAAAGGAAGAAATCTAGACCAGAGTCATTCTCTTACTCTTCTTTTCTTCCCATTTTTAAAATGTCAATATTTTAGCTGATTTTCCTGTGGGCAGCTCCATCATAAAGTGGATCCCCAGCCACACTAACACTGACTGCTGTCCTTCTGTCAATGGGCTCTGTACACTGTACACACCTATCAGTGAATACTGGATGTGCACTGCGTGAGCAACTGGCTCTGTTTTCAGTGGTGAAAGCAGGGGATTAGGTGTTAGTTGGTCTCAACTTGTAATGTAGAAGGATGGGCTATGAAACCCTTAGAAAGTCAGTCAGGGGTTTGCCTGATTATCTCTGTATTTTCAAGGTGACCTAAAAATGGACTCGAGTAGGTTTTGGTGCTTTCCAGTTCTGAAAATTGCTTCAGAATTTGGTCAGGTTTTTTCTTCTTTTCCCCTTTTTCTTTTCTTTATTTTTCTATTTTTTTTTTTTAACTCTGAAACCATCAGCTGTTTTTATTCTCATTTCTGCTAGTAAAAGCCCTTCTTGAGCTTCTTAATTGTATACAATAGGAGCTTTACTTGGAGGGGTGGAAGGGTTATTTAGTATGACCATTGAAGTGTTTGTTCATACTGAATGAATATTTAAAGAAGCTGATGGAAGGGAGGAGAAATAGGAAACAGCAAGACAAAGTCAAGCACAAATACATTTCCTTCCCTATTGCTTACTTCTGATATGATTATTTTACAAAGTTGGGTACTCAGCATCTTTCTGGATAAGCAAATATCTCATCTTTCATAAAATCAAAAACAGGGAGAAAAACCCCTTTTGTCTATCATTTTATTTTTTAAAAGAAAAAAAGATTTGGTTTAGCTGTGTATCTCGATTGTGTGGGTAGGAAGGCATAGCTGTACATACATATTTCCCATTTTCACCTTCAAATATGACAAATAACACTTCACCTTGGTTTGTTTTCTACCTCTGTTTATGCATCCAGGCAGAAAGTCTAATGAAGACAACAGCAGAATACAAAGAAAGAGTTGGTCCTTGTGTTAGCCTGATAAAGGTTAAGTGCTTGGGAGTTTTTTGAAAGCTTGTACTTAAACAGGCAGTATTCTCACTAAAAATATTCTACTAGAAAGATGCATCTGTTTTATCTAGGTCTTTCAGAGGAAGTACCTGTGACACTATTTAGACTGCTCTTGTACTTTTATTTTTAGATTTCTCCTTCCCCCTCTCAAAATATGTAAGAGAAAGGCAACCTCATTGTTTTAAAAAACTCCTATGAGATGTGTGGGAAATGTTAATACACAGCTTTGTAGTCTTGTAGTTTTCTCATAGCGTGTGATGCATAACTTCCAGATGATCATAATGTTTTCTGGGGGCATGTGCAACTAAATTGCAATAGGCAAATCTGTAAAAGCACAGTGAATGAGCTGTGAAGGGAGAGGTTTTTTTCTCCACCCCTCAAGTTCCGCTGCTGAGTCCCTCACAGCAGACACTAAAACCACTCCAGGAATAACCTACAGAAACAGCAGATTTCTGTGCAGGTAAGGTGAGATAAAGCTACAGAAAATACATTTCTGTGGAAATCATCATCAGACAGCAGAACTGTATAGACAGAGATGGGTGAAAAATGTAGTAATGCCTCTTATTTGATATTTATTTAAGAATAAATAACTTGTTTAAATGAGATTTATTTGAAAGTAAATAAAAATACGATGAAAAAGGGTAAAATAAATACCCCATGAAAAAGGGTAAAACATCAGAGGACAGAGAGGACTGATCTCCACATCCCCTTCTTCCTCTGGGCACAAAGACCTCAGTATTATTAACTAATCTCTCAGGCAGATGTTCAACTGCAACTGGGCTCTTAATACTTCAGAATGAACAAAACCCACAAAAGGTTATTTAGTTTGCTTGTATTTTTACTTCTGTATGCAAGTTAACTCTTTTTCATTCTACAAAACCAAACTGAAAGGTTTATAAACTTTTTTTGCTTTCTGTAAATAATGACTAGAAACCCCAACGTATTTTACATGTAACAAGTAACCTTTTTCAGCCTTGTACCAATAATTTTTAAAAACCTTTATTTGCGGCAGTCACCAGGCTGCAGTTGCTAGGAGCAGACACCTAGCTGCTTCAGCAAACAGACTTCTGTGCGGGGTTTCCCATTTGCACGCCAAAATCTTCTGTAAACAGCTTTAATGGTTGTACTGAAAAACTCACTGGGAGCAGTCTAATATAATCTGAATTGTGTTAGACAGCAGGACACGCTGGTTCAAAACATGTCCTCCTTTACTGTGTTGAGTTGTTGATCTGGCAGGCTACACGAGTGCTAAATACGTGTAAATAACATTTTGAAATGGATCTTCTGTGGTTTATTAGGAACTTTCCCTATTTTGTTCCATTCTCAGCCTTTTGTAAGCTTTAACAGGAAACTGCAACTAAAACATCAATGGCTGTTTCCACTCTTTGCAACTGTTTCTCAGCACAGGACTCATTAGAATTGTTTGTTGAGCACCGACTGGAATGTTCTGTTTCGGATCTAACGCTATTTTGTCCACTTTCTTTGATGTACTGAAATGAATAATCTTAGGATTGTTCCTTGCAACCCTCATGCATGTTCCTTTCTGGTACAGAGGCTTTTGTAAACTGTCACTTGAACAAAACAACCTTTATTTGTTCACTTAGTTCTCTCTGAAGAAGCACAGGGGTGCTCATCGAAGATGGAAACAAACTGGGCAGTATAACCAGGAACATGACACGGAATCAGGAATGCACTGCTGGGTTACTGTTTTAAGCAGCATCATGTAAAGATGTATTTGTAGAAAAACAAATGCCTTAATATATGTTGCTTCAGATGACAGAAGATACTTTCAGAACGATTCCAGACCTTTCCATAAAAACAGCCAGAGCTGTGTAGGATAAAGTAATGTAACTAAAGAACTATTTCCCAGCTACTTACTATAACTTCCAAAAGCTTGTTTTTATATAACTGGTTGGTGTGAATCAGCAGATCTGGTGCTTCTGCCTGACCTCTCCCTTTGTAAACAGACCCTAAGGTGTTAATGGTGTGTGTGCCCACAGATCTGCTCATTCAGGCATAATCCCATTACCCTCCCTCCCCTCATCTCAGGCTCTAGCAGGGCTGGGGAGTTGGTAAAGTTCACAAATACTGGAGAATCTGCTGTGAGAATTAAATGAATTTCATGAATATACATAATTTACAGCAAATTGTTCCCCAGAGCACACAGTATACTCATTAACTCGGGCTTCAATGGTAAATGAGCAGAGCAGCCCTTCTTATTCTAGAAATCTGTTATTTCACTTCTATAAAGGAAAATTTATGTAATCAGATTTCACCCTGAATACCATAAATAGAGAAGTGACACAGATGCATGTTGCCATTAATGAGAAGGGATTGCTTTCAGAAGTAATCTTGAGACTAGAGTATAAATAAGGGTTTCAGTTATGAGTAGGATGATTCTGGGAATTTCTGCTTTTTTCCTGATGGGGTTGTCCTGCACCTGTCACAGAGCACAGCACAGACACAGGCTCCTCCTGATTGCTTATCTGAACCCATATTTGGGCCAGGCTGCATTCCACGAAGCTACTTCTTGTCCAGCAAGAGGAGTGCTCCAGCTTGGAGTGTGTGTGGGAAAGGACATCCCAGAGCTGAACAGGCAGTTGCCACCAGCATCATTCCTAAATGGAGCGGTGGGACATGAGGGCACTGTGCACATCTCTGATTCCTGGGCTCCTCTGAGCCTCCCCTGCCCTTGGCTCCCTGGCTGCACTGCAGCCTGGCTGCTCTCTCCCAACCCAGGATTTTGGCATGTGAGTCAGGAATGTGGACAGTGCCTGTCTTCCATGAGGGTCTCTGAGCACTGGTGTGTGGAACAGGGGCTCACATCAGGGACAGGTGTCGCATATATGTGATGCTGTCACTTAGAAACGTTCCTTCTGAAAACTGGGATGTAATCATCCACAGGCCAAGGTCATGCAGACTCCTACATCTGCAATTTGGTTCCTAGAAGTGCTAGGCAGCTCTTCCAAGCTTAACATCTGCCCTTTACATTTTGTTGTCATAACAACAGCACAAATCATCTCCTTGTGACTAATCTGCTTTGCTTTCCTCCATCTAGATTTTAAGAAAGAGAAAGAACTATAAGCATAGTTTCCCCCACTGCCTCTGAACATTTTCTCCCTCTTCCCTTTCCAAGACTGCTGCTGGGGGGAGCAGGAGCTCTCTAGGAAGAGGGACAGAGAATTTAACCTTAGAAAGTGACTGTGCTGTTCTGCCTCCCACTGAAGAGCACAGAAACAAAAGGCTGCTCTGCTATAAAAATGAATCCAATTTACTGACTTGAGAAGTAATAATAATGTAGGAAGCAAATATGAAGGATTTTAACCTAAAATGCTGACCCTGATTTTAATAAAGTATGTGCATTCATACCAGATTAATGTCAGGAAGAAGGTATGTTTCAATGAGAGCAAGAAATAGAGAAGTGAATTACAGAGAGCTAGCAGTGACAACAACTGCTTAGCTAAGTTTCTTAACACTATTGTCAAGTGCTTATAACTTTTTCAAATTACATATTTCCTGAAGCACTATTCAGTGTTTCTTTTTGCCTGCAGATAATTTTGGAAATGTAAGCAGTCTAAGCAGGAATGCCACACTCCATAGTTATTTCTCTAATGGTGAGAGAATAGGGATGGTCCCTGTGTTCTAAAAGCAGGGGTGCCAGGCAGACCCATCTTCCTGCTTGGACTTCTGCTCTTTGCCCTTCACAACTGCCAAGGTTGCCCAAAACTCTGCATTGCAACTGAGGCAGGTAAATTCTTTTTTCCTTCACTATTTTCATTCTTATTTTCACAGAACAGCTAACATATTTATGTAGAGATGTTTCAGTAAACAGTCTGAATAGAAGATTTTCTCAATTTTATAACAAAAATCCCAGGGAAATTTTTTAGGTGAGGTGTGCTTGGCTGTGGTGCTGGAGACTCCTAGAAATAACACCCTCCAGACTCAGGAACAGCATTGGGAATCTTGATCCTAAGGAGTCCTTGTCTGTCTAGAAAACAGCTGCACAGGCCACTTAGGAAGTGTGCATTGCTTCCTCTTCTAAGGCTGCCTTTCACTAACCATCCACTTGTATTTCTGATTAAATGTTAGTCTCTCCATTTGTGTTTTGTCAAGAACTGCAGGTTGCTTTTGAATAGCTTTTGTGTGTTCTCTAATTGAATTTTTCTTTATTATTGCTATTGTCATTGCGTTGAGGAGCCTTTACCACAGCTCAACACACTATGCTGTGTATCTAGTGATAAGTGCTGGTTTCCAGCATCATCTATTTTGTCAAGTATTACTCAACAGGGTAACAAAATTTGGCTCAAAATAATGAACAAACATTGTACTCAGATCTTGTATTGTGGTTGGACAGCTTTGTGTGTGTGCACGATGCACACAGGTCTGTGCATCTGTGTGTGGTTCAGAGGGGAAGGAAGAGGAGGGAACTGTGAAATTTCAAAGAAGTGCTTGCACTAGAGAGCCAAGCAGAGATGAAGGTGGGCTCATGGTAACTAACCTTCAGAGAAAGTCAAACCAACACTGTTCAGAGAGTCATCAGATAGGAAAAGATGTTTACAAAAGCAGCTTCCTCCCCTGTTTGGGAACCCAGTCTTTCTTTCATCAGTCACTGAAAAACCTCATTAGTTTCACAGTGTAGCATTCCAGCCTCCCATTCCCTAGGTGGTGTGTTGGGACAAAAAGGACCATGGCATCCTGCTCTGTACATCAGTCACGTTTTTCTGGTGCTGTCTCACAAACCTGTCACAAACTAGCTCAAACTGCAGGAGTTAGGTATCTGCAAGGGCTTCCAGCTGTGGCTGGGAAGCCAAATGCCCCTTTCCAATCTTCTCACATATTCAGCAATAAAATGCAACCAGTGATGCATTAACAAAAGATTAGACCCATAATTAGATAATTTGTATACTCAAAGTTAGGAACATTACAGAACATACTGTCCATGCTATGTGTCACATTCAGTCCATTAATCACACTTGACAGTTGATGACAAGGATAGCTGTCAGCTGGTTTCAGCTACTATAGCATTTCTTTACTGATGTACTCACCTAATCAGTGAAAGAAATAATTTTAACAGCTGCAGCAGGAGACTACCTGTGCCGCTCTACAGAACATGCAGCCCATACTTTGGCTGAAAATGCATTTATCCTCCATGTCCTATACCTTATAAGTTGTAACATGGTGTTTTACACAAAAATCAAAATTCTGGTGTCACAGATTTCTTAAGACAGTATAAATTATTTTTCTTGTCCAATAATAGGTTGTTATCAAGCATTGCAAGAACCTAGAGCTACTCCAGCCTATTCTAATTATTTTGGAGATCAAAATATAGACTGTGGGTAGTAGTGTTCAAAATCAGGAAAAGCTCCAACAGTGAAAGTGCCATCCAGTTTTTGGTGGTTTACATGTGTATTTTGATAGCTTTTTGTGTAAATTAAGGTTAAGTGCTGTCTTGATGCAATGAAGAAAGGTCAACATTACTAGTGATAGGGAGAGTTGCTGTTTTGGTTTTTTTTCTCACCAAGAAACATTCTACTGCAATGCTCAAGATTCTGATCCTGTTTTATGAGCAGTATAAGTAATTCCAATATCACACATGTGCTCTGAAGGAGTTCATAACACTGCTCAGCTGTAATGGGGATGCCTGAGCATTTTGACTTGCTCTGGAATCATGACCCAGACCCTAGCACCTGAGAAACCATTTAATCACAAATCACTTGAAACTCCCCTCCTCTTGTCTTTCTGGAATAAGCCTCCTTTGCTTTGTGCTCTTCCTGAAGCACATAATGATATAATTTCCAAACATGACAGGAATTGAAAGAAAGGGTTTTCATTCAGGCCATTTTCACACTGATTATTACATGAAGTCAAATGAGTTCACCCAAGGCCTGATGGCTTGGCTCGGTGTGCCCAGTTTGGCAGAGCACACAGAGCTGATGCTTCAAATTTTGGTGAAAAATTTAGAATAAAATAAATGGGCAAAGAGCAGAAGGAACAACAATGAGAGACTTTAATTTTGTAGATCTTGTATGTAAATGTGTTCTAGTCCTTCTGCCTGTGCAGGTACAATCATAAATGCATTGTCTTTTAAGGCAGGAATACACCAGTGTAACTGCTTGGCCTGAAATGCTCTTTCCACACATCTTCTCCTGTGGAAGAATCTTTTACTGAGGTGATACAGCTTTGTGGTAAAATGTGCCAAGATCATTACATAGCAAAAAGGATTTCTGCAGCTGAGTAAATTTGGTGTTTGAAGAGTATTGAAATTATGAAAAGTGCTGCTCCAAAACCAGAAAATTACAGGAGGTTGCTTGCATAGCATAGGATGAAAAAGTGGCAGTGATGGAAACAATGTCATATTTTTAAGAGGCCACCATTAGGGATAAAGAGTAGAAAGATACAGCTATGAAGAGAACAAAGTAATTGATGAAGTCATGAAGATTTTCCAGGCCAGTGTGTGTGTATGTACATATGTCTCAAATAAAGAAAATGTTTGGCAAGCAATGTAATTATCATTTAAGTACTTATGGAAAACACCATCAAAGAAGAGAAAAACCCCCAAACTCCATGGCATATCTGCTTTATGCAGAAGACAGATAGATGTCAGGAAGTAGGTGACTAATGAAGTGGAACTCTGAGAATCCTTGCCTTAGATAAACAATTATTAGAGAAACATTCAGCCAATCAAAATAAATATCATTTTGCAGAAGCCTAACGGTAAATCCTTTAAGCAATTCATAACAAATAATCCCAGAAAAGCATAAAACAGCAAGCATGCTAATGATTTACAGAGGTTCCTTTTTCATGGTGCTGCCTTAAGCCCCAAGCATGTGTTTTATTCCATAGTTAAATATCTGTAGGTGTCTGAGAGGTGGTAATTACATTTGTAATAAACATGAGCATCTATAAGCACTGTACAGTCTTATTTGTAAGAGCTCAGTGAAACACAGATACGCACAGAGCTAAGAAGTCACAGCATTTGTATCCAAGCTGCGTGCATTGAAACAGGAATTACTGTTCCACAGAAAGACAGTGGAATTGTTATTTTGAATAATCTTGCTGGAGGCTCAGTTTTCCCAGAGCTGCTCAGAGTCTATGGCAATTGGGGCAGCTCTGAGCTGGGCATTGGAACAAACTGCACTCCACAGAGCTCGAGCACTGCCTCCAGAGACCAGTGAGAGTGTGCAGTGCACTTTGCCATTTGAAGTAATGACCCACCTGCAGCAGCTTCCTGACTCTTTTCAGGTTGTGGATCAAGAGCAGATTCTTCTCCTGTGACACCCGGTCCAGCTGTTCGTCCACCTGTATTATCAAATTCTGTAAGAGGATCATTGCCATTGCTTCATTGTTGGCTGCAGCCTCCCTAAAGAGTCAATGAACAACAACAACAATGCACATTTAAAATGCTGTATGATGTGTCAATCTAGCAGCACAGAAAATTATAATCTATTCAGAAATCTAGGCAGCAAAAAAAGACTTTAAGTATATGGTGACTTGCATATAGTTAGAGCTTGTGAATAATGATTTTTATGATTTTGTGGGGTTTATAAAAATAATTCCTACAGATATGCATAAAAGGAGGGTGAGGTATTTGCACAGACAGTAGAGTCAGCCAGAGGAGACAACCACAGTTTTCTAGTCTCTGGTCCAGTGAATATTTAAATACTTCCAGCTCACTTGTCAGAGGAAATGGGGCTTATGCAAACTGTCCGTCTCACTCAGTCACACAGATATAATTTCTGAATTTGCTGCCCAGTTTCAGACAAAGTTGGCAACAGGCTTGAAGTCCAAAAGATAAAATTCTTACAAATTTCATGGCAATCTGGCAGGTTGGTAGAAGAAAGGACTCCAAATTAGCACCTCCACTGAGGGAAACAGCAGCAATAACTTGCTCCAGGAGGCAACAGCCAGATGGTCAGGCAGAAGATACATCAGTTCACACCAGGAACCAGCTGAGCCTTCCCCCAGCCAAACTATTTGGGGATACAGGAGGACTCTGAGGCTACTGGTCAAGGGTATGTAGGGGACACAGGACACAGACACAGCCAGGCTTTACTGGTTCTGCTGTTCGTGGTACAGCTTGGTAAGCGCAGTGCAATGGCATTAGTGAGCAAAACTGAGGAGGAAAGTTTGGACAGCATGGCATCCTTGCCCTTGGGATAGCCTCTCTCCTTTCCTCACAAATAGCAGGTGCCTGTTTGTGATATGCCTGCTAACTCCACGACTGGCAAAAAGGAGATTTTAATGTTACCCATGTTGCCAGAACCCCATAAAGATGGAGCCATAAACCACAAAGAAAGATACTATTCCTTAGCAGTTTTTCCCCTGCACAATAGTCCTCCAATAGTCCTGTGGAGTTAGCTTGGAAAATTGAGATGTCTCTTTCTGGTATGACTAATAACTTTTTTTTCCTTTGCATTTAGTTTGGAATCTTCTTAAGGTTACTCTCAAGAGAATTGAAACAAAATTTGTGCATAAATGGACCTCCTAGAGAACACTTCCTGTAAACAGCTGGCTTGTTACCCAGAATTATCCAGCTTTAAGTGCAGTTTTGGACAAGAGAATAATTTTATGCTGCAAGAGGTAAATGTGTAACATTTCCATTAAAAATTAACTTGTATTTTTTTTTTAATCAATTTTTATTGGATTTTGTTTAGGAGTAAGTTCAAATGTGAAACTTCACCTCCCAATATTCCCAAAGTTTAAATAGCTAAATCCATAACTAGTGAAATAGTACTACTGGAGTGTAGATACCTGCACAGTTTGTAAATGAGCATCCTAAAGCCTGCCAGCAAACAAAAGAATTGTTGGTGATTGAAACAACAGGAGACAGAATGAATGAAATCCTACCAGTCCTGGCTTTCTATCCATTGTGCTAGCAGGTGCCGGATTTCCATGGGGAAGTTATCATCGTAGAACTGGTCCACCTGCTCCAAAAACTTTATTTCCAGTTGTTGAACTTGACTCCATTGGGACATACTACAAAAGAAAGGAATTAAACATGTTTGCAGCTGAAAAATGCATATGAATTACTAACCCAAACTGCATAAATCAGTTGTTTTCATTGCAGCTCTTATATACGTTGACATTTTATTCTGTCTTTCAGAACAGTTGGTACTTGAGTAAATTTAGTTAGTTAAAGGGAAGAGGGAAAAAAGTGAGCAAGGCCATTAAAGAAGTTTTGGGTCTTACACTTGAATGGGCATCTCTGTCAATTCCCTTCCTTTAGGTACATTTTTGGAGATACTTTATGATGCTTATAAAGTGGCAAAAGTGCATTTACACACCATCTCTCATCAAGGGAAGAAGTTTAGGATTGTACTCTTCAAACCCAGGTAGAACTATTCTTATTGAAGGGTAGTGGAAAGCAATGATTTTGCTCTCCTCTGGGTGAATTCATACCACTCAAATTTTTCCTAAAGTCATCATGGTTGTGTGTTACTGTGCTGTTCCTAAAGCCCCTAATTTTCTGTTAGGACAGTACTGCTTTACAACCTAAATCTAGTACATCTCTACTTTAAATTACCATAGAATTATATTTGATGTGCCCTGGGATCTCAGTCCTAGGGCTAAGATCAGTGGGCTCTGCCAACACCCTGATCCCACAGTAATCTTCCATTTCTTCTTAACAAAAGACACAAAATACATTCAGGGCTAAAGACTGAAGTGGGCCAACAAAATATGGATCTGTTGGAACATTTTTGATAGACACTTTTCCTGAAGAAAAAGACAAAATTTCATCAAAATGGACATTTTTGTAGAAAGCTGACCTTTTCATATGCAGCTTTTCTATTTCCAGTTCTGAACTGTAGTTTCAGAATGTCAACTGTTTCAAATAAAGATATCATATTTTAATGCTGTAGTCTTTCATGTTGCATTTTTAAAGTCAGAAGAAAGACTTTTGACTTTTAAAGTAAAAAAAAAAAAAAAAAAGTATCTGAAGGTTTAATGGAGTCCTGAGCACTTACTCATTCAAAAGTAAAAGTGACAGGTTTTAGTTTCTCAAGGAAAGCTGATAGGATGATTCTGTGTGTGGTATGAAGAAACTGTATATAACGTCAGTGGAAATGTGCCCAGTGACTTTTCCCTCCTCTCTGTTACTTCCATTCTGAAAGGAAAAAAGTATTGCCTGAATATTTACTTTGTTTCTTTAAATTGCTGAGGAGGAGTTAGGTACAGGAGTGTTTTGCTGTGTTGCTGTATTGACAGTTACAAAGAATCCCAAACCTTATTTCTAGTGATACATACAAGGAATGAAATCATAACGCATTAATAATTTATAGAATAAAATCAGAGAATTGTTAAAGTTTGGAAGGGACCTCCAGGATCACTGAATCTTAAACTTTTTTTTTTTTTTTCCTGAACTCACACTCAAAGAAAAAAAAAAACAAAAAAACAAAAAAACAAACAAACAAAAAAAAAAAAAAAACACCCAAAAAAACCCCTACCCAACCAAAAATGCTAGTGAGTCTGTTCACTTTCAGTGGGAGTTTTTATTGTAAATAAATGCTAGTGAATTCTGGTGATTTTGATATCCTAACAAGATTAGTGAGGAAATTTAATATTTTAATCCAAAGTTTAAAATTTAAAAAAAAGAAAATAAAGGCAAGATTTTGTCCAGTCTGCAGCCTCCTTAGGCCTGCCGTTAAGTTGAAGGGATGCTCACATGCATAAACTGTTGCAAAGCACACGGGTAGCGTTTGTCCCTAGGATTTTTGTGACGTGCTCGTACAACCCATGTTCCCTTTGCACAAAAGGTTTTGCGGGGACAGCTGAGAAGGTCGGGCACTTGTAGCTCATCGTGAATGCCCCTGAAGGGAACTGAAAGTTTTCAGGAGAGATGGGGCAACACTGTCTACAAGAGAGGACAGGGGGAATAGTCTCAAAATGAAAGAGAGTAGGTTGAGATTAGACATTTAAAAAATCCTTTACTGTGAGGGTGGGAGCAGGCTGCCCACAGATGTGGGCTCCCCATCCCTGGAGGTGCTCGTGGCCAGGCTGGATGGAGCTCTGAGCATCCTGGTCTCTAGTGCAAGCTGTCCTGTCCTAACCACTCTGTAAGGCGGCTGGCAAGGAGCGGGGATGGAGCCGTGTCCAGCCGCACTCCGGGCAGCGCAGACCAGCCCCGGGTTTGCCCTGGAGCCCGCTCGAGGATCGGTGCGCGCCCCGTCCATCCCGTCCCTTCCCATCCCGTCCCGTCCCTTCCCGTGCCGTCCCGTCCCGCTCGGAGCGCTGTCCCCGCGTCCCCGCCGCCTTGCCTGTGCCGGGTCGGGCCGATCTCCGCCGCCGCCGCCCCGCCGCCCTTCCCGCGGGCTTTAAGCGGCCGTGCCCGCCCCCGGCCCCGGCAGCAGCGCCTTCCTGTGCGTCAGCCCCGCGGCACGGCCCTGCCCGCTGCCTGTCGCAGGAGCCCCAGTCGCGACAGGCACCTGGGCAAAGCTCAGAGCCTGGAGGAAGTTGCTTGTCTTCAGGAAGCTGAAAAATACCGAAATCTTTCGCCTTCGTGCTGTCAGGGCACAGGGCTGGGTTCCGCCGCGCTGGGGGACCAATGGCATCCCTGGGGACTCAGGGTTGCGCTGCTCCCCCAAAAGCCGCGGTGGCATCGGTGTCCCCAGTGCCCGAGCTGTGCTCAGTGAAAAGGCAAAGGGCAGTTCTTGGACGAGTTGGGCCACGGAGAAACTCCCCAAACTCTTGTGACTTAGAATCACAGAGGTTGGACCACACCTCCAAGAACATCGAGTCTAAATTTGGCTAAACATCGCCATATCAACGTAAGACCCGCAGTCAATTGTTTTATTCAACACCTCCAGGAGCTCCACCACTTCCTCGGGCAGTTCATTCCAATGCTTAGCCACCCTTTCCATGAAAAAATTCTTCCTGATGTTCAAGCTGAACATCCCCTGGTGCAGTTTAAGACTAAGTCTCTGCTCAGACCTGCCCTCTGTCGTTTAGGGTTCAGCAAGCATAGGAGGCTGGTTAGCTTATGCGGACCACATCAGGGCAGCGAATTAGTAATTTGAGGACCACCCAGGAAATAACATTGATTAGTAATGTGATTTTGTGCTGTCGGTAGGGGGAACTATTGCACTGTATTTCTTTTAAATAAATATTGGTAACTATTTCATTTTACATTAAGCACTCATTTTCTAAGCATCCTTAAGCAACTGCTGTCTGTGATGATGAGAAGACAGGTAGTTCATACCATTGCAACAAAACAAGATAGTAACAGGTTTTCAATCCCCTTTTTGCTTGCTGTTTCTCTGCTTAACCTAGAAAATTATCTGAATGTTGGAGTGGTTGATATTAAGACAACACAACGTTTCCTGTTATCTGATGGAAGTATCTGTTCAGGCTTGCTTCAGGAGGCGATAACCCAGAAGTTCAGCTTGGTGATCTCAAAATCCAGGGTAATGAGAGGTCATTCTTCATCTGAGGTTTGGAGATCAGTTTCTAGGAAGAGAGTTGCTGTTCCCTTCTTCCCTCCTTTCTCCCCCCACTTCCTGGCAGGTAGGGCAGTGAAGGCAGGTCAGTGGCTGGGATGGAGGCCAGCTGTGGAGCCAGCTGTTGGGGGTGCAGGATGCTGGATGTGAGCCACAGCTGTGGAGGCAAGAGAACAGGGGCATGATCCTCACAGCAAGGACTGCAGGAAAATGGATGAAGTGATGTTACAGTGAGTCAGGGACCTCTGGGGCTTTGCAGAAGCTTGCTGGAGAAAGAGGAAGGGAAGGGCACTTTGTTTGGGGCAGAGGAATAAAGAGGATTGTGGTCCAAGGGCATTAGAGTTGGATTGTCAAAGGCATTGAGGTGTGGCTGGGTGTGAAAAGGCCTGAGGCTTGCAGAGACAGCCTGATGGGGGCTGTTTGAAGACCATGGGTGGGAGAAGAGGGTGTAGAGCAGCAGAGCTGTCAGGGTGGGGAGGGCTAAGGGTTCCCTTCTGAGCCTGAAGCATAGCTCAGCTCTGTGCTCTTGGACAAGGGTCAGGGGCATGTTAGCACACTGTGAAGGATGTGGTGGTGCTTGAAGGTGTGAGGGAAACTGCTGTGGAGCAGGAGAGAGGTAGGAAAGAGATGGTCTAGGTCAGTTCAGGTAAGCTCTGGAGGAGATCTGTGTGGATAGGATCCTGAAAGAGATGGCTCGAGGCATGTGGTGGATTCTGCTGGTCTAGCACTGGAGGAGACTGTGAAGGAGGCAATGCCTGGGCTGAAAGGAGAAGTTCAGGGGCAAGGAGTTGTGGCTCACAGTCATTGGAGGAGCTCAGTGAGTACAGATAGGTCAGGCCAGGAAAGGTTAAAACCACTGTTGGGTTTGATGGGTTGAAGTTAATCTTCACTGTGTAATGTTTCATTCCACTTCATCGATGCTTCAGCACTGGTCAGAGCAGAGAACAAGAAGAAAGTGTCTATATTGTATGGGCTGTTTAAGGGAAGAAAAGGTCTCAAGCGATGGAGAAGGAATTCAGGACATAGTAATCTTCTCATCAAAAGTTCATAAAGTTTTTTCTAGGAACACTGAGCCAATTTATTACTTTGATCTGTCTGACCAACCTGTAATCAAGATTACCATCTCTCATGTTTGGCCTCTAGTCATTATACTCCTTGACTAACCTTTAATTAGAGTATGTGTCATCTGTCTTTTACATAAAGGAGACATTCAGCTTGTACATGCTCTACATGTGTTATGTCTTGTATTTGAACTGTCCATAGATTTTTTTCCTGCATTCAGAACATGGACTTCTGGTCTCAGTGAGGCAAGTAAACACTGTAATTGTGAGAAGTTGTCCTGCTGACAGTGTAGCTCCTTCTAGTCAGCACAGCATAAATCAGTAGTTTTGTGTGCAGGTCACATCCCTTACTGTCCTCTGTTTGGAGAAAAAAAAAAAGGCAGGAACTGTTGTAGGCACACAGTTTGTGGTAATTGGGAGTGAGGCTGCAGCTGAGCCTCATCCCCAGTTCCACACCACCAGGGTACAGCTGTGCAGGACAGCTGAATGATATTGAAGGTAATGAGCCATGGAGTGCCCAGGGGCACTGAGCAACCACCAAAGGGAGCAGAGGCATGTAGGGGCAGTGCATCAACATGAGGGGATAAAAGGCTGGGCTAAAGAACAAGAAGGGCAGATGCTTGAAATCTTCTGGAGTAGTATGGTGTTGTTCTGTATGGGCAGATGTTTGATATTGGTCATACCTCTATTGTCATTCTAACAAGGAACAGCAGCATTGGCCTAAAGTTAAGTGTTATAATAATCTTTTTATGAATGCTGGAAAGAACTCTTATTTCTGTGTTTGTATGTGGCTAAACTAATGGACGTTATGCCTAGAAAAATATGGTTTTGGCTGTTTGGTTGTTCCTAATTGCTGAAATACTTACTGCTTTCCCCCTTCCAGTAATGAGTGAACTATGTGTGCAGATCTATATAAAGATACCTATCTTGCCCAAATTCAATGTGACATCAACTAGAAAAAAGTTGACTTGCTACATGGAGACTAATGAGAAATAAGGAATTACAGAAGCTTAAGTTTTCTCCTGCTAACTTGGGCTAAGGTTTCTGCTTTCAGGGCAATTTGACCTTTTGATACTGCAGTCTCTGTCCTTTTTTTTTTTTTTTTTGGTAGGTGCAGATAGAGTGACCACTTGGCAGTGCGTGAGCAGGGAAGAATGAGGTGACTATGAAAAAATTGAATGACTTGAAGGTAGAGGATTTCTGCCCTTTTTCTGTCCAGGCCCTAATGGAGGGTCCATGCCCATCCCTACCACTGGGAAGAGGATCTTCTACACCAGATCACAGCAGGTGAGAGATTCTATTGAGCTGGGACAGTAGGACTTTTCATCTTTTATTGTCTTTGAATAACAGGTCTGTTGTTTTGATGCCTTCCTTTATCACTTTACCTCTTGATGTCACATTTGCAATTTTGTACTGGGTGCTTCAATGTGTATCCTGGGAAGACTTGACGGTGTTTATTCTCAAAAGAAAAGGTTTGTATAGTTCTGGTGAGATTTTTTTTCTTCAAGAGAAAGAAGCCTGAGCATCCTGTGGAAGTTTAGGCCAATGCCACTTGGGGTCCTACAGTCACCATACAAACTTCTACACTGACAAAATTAAGGTAGGAAGAAATTGCATGAAAGGCCTCAATTCCACCAGAGTGGTAATCTGCCATTGTTTATGGAAAGGATGGGTGCAGAGAAATGAAGGAAGCATAGAAAAATGTGAGGGTAAAGACAGCAATTTAGAGGCAGGAGAAAGAGAGAACCTCTGGGGGGCCTTGTATTAATTACCTTGTAGTATAAATGAAATATTGCATATGCAGAATGTAAAATTTGCCTTGTATGTCTGCTCCAGTCATCATTTTTTCAGCAGTTTTCTTTCTTGAAATGTGTGATTGATTTAACCTGTCCACTTCCTGAATGATATAATGCAAATTTGAATTTTACTGTTCCTGAACTACTCTAGAGTCAGGTTTCCTTTTTTTGGTTGTGATTATGTAAATTGTTAGAAATGCTGGTAGTGTTACCTTAACAGGCTTTTTTTACTCAGTGTAGTCTGTGGGAGCTCAGGAAGCTTTTCTCTTATATAACAGCTTCCCTGACAATTGGTAATGATTACTTTTTGTTTGTGCAGATCTTGAAGACTTTAAGATGAGTGGTTTCCAAATTAGTGTGTGAGAAAGGAATACAAAATCAGTGTTAGCTGGTGAATGCTGTGAGGTTTTACATATGTACCTGTGAGGTAGAGCTTGCAGGGTAAAGTGAAGACCTTTGCTGCTAACTTGGTTAGTAAATAGGTCAGTGTTGGCTGGGCAAGAGAAGAGAATTTTTTCACAGTAAGATCACTTGGGATTTGTGCTGTCAATAGTTGCTGGAGTTCTTACTGCCTTCCTTGCCTGGGGTCAAGATGACCATGCATGATGGTGATTTCTGAGCATACTTAGGAATTTTTTTTTCATTTTGTAGTCCTCTTAGAGGAGACCTTGAGTTTTATTAAGCCTGCTAGTGTATGCTAATTGCAAAAACCAGTTTAATGCCAAACAATGACTTCCAAATGCAAAGATCAACAATTTCAGAATTAGTAGTGTATTGTGGACTGAGAAGACAACTTGGTTAATTAATTTAATAATGTATTTTCACAAAGGGAGCAATTAAACTGAAATCTGATCATCTCTGCTTGATAATACTTAAAATATTATGTACCCAAGTTACGGATTTTAACCCTGATGGTATCAAGAGGACTTATTGATTTATATTTTTCTCTGAAACTCCTTATTTTGGTGTTCTTTGTATAACAAAGCAAACATCTTCAGAAGTAATGTCAGCTTTTTCTTGGCTAGGCGATAAGACCAACAAATCTGAAACAGTTGTGCAGTTGGTCATAACTGTGTTGTCGGATATCACCAGCAGGGTGGCAATGCCACGCCTGTTATGGACTCAGTGTGTTCCTTCTGGGCTGCACAAGAAGTGGTATTTGATTGGATTCTTCTCTTCTTGTCCAGCCTCCTCTAAAAAACCCAGGTCAGATAAGATTTTATTTTATTTCTGTAAACCTGCTTCTTTTTCCCTGCATCTCAGCCTCTCAGCATGTCATAGATAAGGACCCTTGTGGTGGGAAATTTAGCTGCAAGCTGGCATATTCCCTGTTCAGTGCAATTCCTGTGGCAGCAGGGAAAGAGCAGCATTATGGATTATTGTAGCCATCCTTTATTTATTTTGAAAATGTCTGAATTTCCTAGTGGCTTTTTATAGGGTGTGTCAAAATTTTCAGGTGAAGCAATTTTTAGTCCAGTCAGTTCATACCAGAAACAAAAATGGGTTTGTTTTCACTGGGAGACAATTGGGATGACAAAAATAACTGAGACTGTATGTAGAAATTTAATGTTGCAAGTTGTTCTGTTGATGCAAGCAATACTCATATTGTTCCCTTGCCTTCACAAGGAGAAAGAAGAGTGATTTCTAGGGTTGGCTAACACGAGGTGAAATGCCAGTACATAAGAAAGCAGCTTGTGGCCACAAAAGCACATGAGTAAAACAGAAGCTCAATTATTTCATCAGTTTGTGGTTATCAAGTTCTTGACTTGCACTGTCCCTGAAACTGCTCTGGTCATGAGGCTCCTGTAGAGTGGAATGGGTGTTCTTCTATTTCTCCTGGAGAAACAGATTTGAGATTCAAGGAGACCATGTGCTTATTCACTGCTGCCTGGCCACTCAGACAGTCCAGCATCAGAATCCAAGGATTTTGTGCTTAACAGGAAGAAGTTATGATGTCTGATACAAGCAGAAGGAATGAAAGCCCAGTTATCTTCCTAGTAAAAGCTGAGGGCCTTTGTCTTTGGGCATAATGATGCTTTCATTCCTGGTCTGAGTGAAGTGGCAGAGCTTCAGCTGTGGGAGAAAGTGCATCCTCCCTCTGCAGTTTCAGGATTGCAGGAGTCTGCTGGGAGAGGAAAAGACAGAATATGTCTGGGTTCCTTCAGTCTGGCTGGGAAATGGAGTCCTGCTGAGTGCTTTAAATACTGACTTAATGATTTATTTGCAATGCAGTGTATGAATTTGAAGGGAAAGGTGACGTTTGCAGCAGGAAATCCTCCCTGAGACTGGAGTGTGTTGTGTTTGAGATGTGCTCTGGGTTAGAGCATGCTGAGACTCCCAAATTGGTGAGTCCCAAATCAGAACAGGGGTGGGATTGAAGTGGGCAGCAGGCTCTGAAAAAAGCTGGGTGTGGGTAGCACAACTTGAGTGGCATCACTTGGACACCCACAAGTTCTGGGTGTGTGAAATACTGCACAGAAATTCTGGGGATGTGCTCCTCAGCTCGGCTCCTAAATGCTACCCAGATTCCATTTTAAGTGCATTTAGGATCTTGTCTTGAATTAAAAATGAGGTTTGTGTTGCTGTGCTGCCTTGTGGTAGACAACCAGCTCCTGCCTTGCTGCTGCTCTGTGCCTGTGGCCGTGTTGGGTGGATGGGTCACAGGAAGGAACTGCAGGAGTGTTTCTGCATCTCTCTTTGTCAGGCCTTTGTGTGCAGGGGAGCATCCCAGCCAGCAGTCTGCTGTTGGATTCCCACTGGTAACAGGAATTAAACCAGGGCTTTTCCTCTTCCACCCTGTGTCTAGTAATGTAAATACAGCCAAAATATGAAAATGCTGGTACTGTGTTAAAATATAAACCATAAATCCCTTATTTCCTGATGTCCTTTGACTCTTGTATAATTTCTAATACTTAATGACATGTATTTATTACAACTCTCAATGCTTTAAACACAGACAAAATAATTCCTTTCTGTATCATTTTTATAATTGGTTCTAAAACCAACATGAGTAGAAATCTGTGATCTCAATTTTCCTCCTCTCTTCTAGTTCAGGGTCCCCAGCATCAACCTGGTGAGAATCTGCAAGTGACATTTTCAGACAGCCTTGGTGGTGAGGCCATCTAGACCAAGAGGTTTTTTTATGGCCTTCTAAACTTCTTGGAAAAAAATCTGAGAATTGCCTAACCTCTTTGGGGGAAAAATGAATCACAAATGCATTGTGGAGTGCTGCCACAGTAGTTACCATTTGCAATCAAAATAATGAGGCAAAGCTTTTGAATTATCATTTTCCCAGTCCTCCTTCTGTTTAGCTCTTTCCATACCATGGAAGGTACAGTTATCTTCTGAAAACATCTTACTCTGAGTAGATTTGCAAACTGCTGAGTGAAGGTTTATGACCTATTTGTGACCTGAGAAGTGCTGCACCAACAGTACAGGAGTGCTGCACCAACAGTACAGGAGTGCAGATAACTTGCACCACTAGAACTATCTTTTGTCAAAAAAGAAACCACTGGGTTCTCTGAACTCCTGAGAACTGAGCAAGAGGTTCTCAGTTAAACTCTTGTGGTATTTTTTTTTTTTTTAACTTTGTTTTACAAACCTTCTGCTGCTATTTTTTAAGGTGCTTTTTACTGAGAAGGAAATAACCTAATGCTGTATTTGCATGCGTGGTGCAGTCACAGTGCTGGGAGGTGCAGGGCACTGAGTGAGGCAAAAAGAAGAGATATTATTAAAGGTTGAAGTGTTTTCTAGTATTTTGCCCTAGAAATAAAACGGGCAGCTGAGGGGTTTTGCCCAGCCTGCTAGCCATTGCTGGGAGAGGTGGCTGCCCAGTGGCTCCGTGGCTGGCACAACTGTGGGGGCTGTGCCCTGGGGTGCCTTAGAAGGGAACTGCACAAACCCTCGAGGGAGGGAGGCACAGCTGGAGTCTGTGTGCTGCACGCTTTGAAGGCTACATCTTATAAAGTGCTGTTTCTTTTGTGTGCAGATGTTTTTTCTTTAAGTTGAGGTTGTTGAAGCCAGGAGTAAGTGCACTCCTGTGACAAGGGGACTGCCCTGCCTTGAGGAAGCCAGTGATCTCTGCCCCTTGGTGGCTTTGGTGTCACCAACCACAAGGACAAGCTGTACATATGAAAATAAAAATTACATTTCTTTGTATTTAATTACTGTTGCTAAATATTCTTTAATTATTCATGCAGACCTAAATGGCCATCCTCAGCTGTTGAGAAGGACAATCTTGATGCATACTGTTAAGTTTTGCATGCTTCTGCAGTTAGATTTGAATCTTCTGTCTCAAGCTCACTGCCAGTGTTGTGTAAATCGTACCATATGTTAGGCGTCTTCAAAAGGAAACTGAACAAACCACACAGTAATTAAAGTGGGTTTTTTGAAAAATCAGGCTTTTTTTGCTTATTTGAAGATCTGTTGTTTTGCAGTTCTGCTGAGAACAAGTATCTTTACATTGCTATATGGTCTGCATGCTTTTTTCTCAATAGGAGAATAATTCTTCTGAATAAATGCAGAATCTATGGTCTTTGTGCCATGCCCATTAGCATTAAGAGGGGAAACAACTCTGAAGGGAATTCCCAAATTCAGGATATTATAGCTAGGGGACAGCAAAGCCTGCTGCTGTCTCAAAACTTTTCCTGTTTCATCAGTCTGAAAAGATGTGTGTTGATAAGTTTAATGAGGCCCTCAAGTTACAGGAGGTTGTGTGCTGATGTGGGACTTGTGTGGTAACTCAGAGGGGGCAGCATTTTCATGAATGCATTGGTTTTCAAGCAGTGTGGTTATGTTGCTGAGTTCACCAAGATAAACAATGTGTTTTCCATGTGGCTTTCTTTACCAAAACCTAGTGTTGTGCAAGGTAACAAGTAATTAGCAAGGAGGGGGCTATAAAGAGTTATCCTGATATAATTACCAAAATTAAAAGAACTGTGTTGCCATTCAAAAAGATCCTGTTGAGAAAGACAGAGCCTAATTTTAGGTACTATCTCATAGTATGGAAAGGAAATAGTCAGATACTTAATCACAGAAGGATTTGGTTTGCAAGGGACATTAAAAAGCATCTAGCTCCAATACCCTGCCATAGGCAGGGGCAGCTTGCATGAGACCAGGTTACTCAAAGCTCCAGTCTTGAACAATGCCAGGGATGGGGCATCCACAGCTTCTCTGGGCAGCCTGATCCAGCATCTCACTGCCCTCTCAGTGAATAATTTCTTTTCACTGTCATCTATATCTGCCCTCTTTCAGTTTAAGACTATCCTATCACCACAGTCCCCAATAAAGAGTCCCTCCCCATCTCTTCTATGGGCCCCCATAAGTGCTAGCAGGCTGCTATAGGCTCTGCCTGGAGTCTTTTCTTCTCTAGGCTAAACAACCCCAACCCTCTCTGCCTGTCCTGATAGAAAAAATGCTCCAGCCCCCTGATCATCTTTGTGGCACTCCTCTGGACCTTTGTGACATAGCTTTTTTCCAAACCAGATTTTCCTTCCATACCTACTTTGACTTGCCTAAACATTGGCTTGGCTTGGCTTCATCCTCTGCCAGCTGGGTAGGACATGGAGCATCTCTTGAAATGAAGCCAAAGTAACGGGTGTTATGGGGTGTGTTTAATTCCAGCATTTTGTGATGCAAGTTGTCTTGCCCTGAGATTCAGACTATCCAAGGAGTTGTTGTCCATGAAAATATGAGCTCAGTATTCCTTCATCAGTTGCAAATAGCCTTTCTGAATATGGAAAATTGGTTAAAGAGAGTGCTGCTTGGAAAAGATGCTTCAAGCAGCCCAGGAGCAAAGGCAGGATTCAAATTGTAGAAGCCCATTTCTTTCATCAGCATTCAGGTTTCTCTATGTCACGGTATCTGCCAGATCACAGCAGTAAGCACTTCTCCACTGTTATGAAATATTTCAGTTTTTCTAGTGCTTGCTTTACTGTTTTGGTATTGTCTGAAGAGGGATTTTTCTAATTATGGTTCCTTTTGTGTGCTTTTTTAGCTTTTATATCTTGATCTCTAGTAGATACTCTTGTTTGACCTGGAGAAAAAAAGCATGTTCATAACAAAGGTGCTACAGAGTGGTGAGGTTGTGCATAAGTTTTGCAAAACAGAAGTATTAGATTAATATATATAATGAGCTTTATTTCAGTAAAATTTCCCTCTGGTACTCATTCTTTCCCATCCATGCTATAGCCAGCCTTGGGACTTGTTGCCACTCTGATCATGTGTGTGTAGTTATGATGCTTAGAGGCCCTGGCTGTATTTTGCTGAACACTGCATGCATGTTTCAACCCAAGGGTGCGCTGTTCAGAGGGTGTGCAGTTGAATAAACACTACAAATGCAGAAAGGGAGTGTAGAAGGTGGAAGCAGAGCAATGATCAGCATTTGAAGCAGTAGCCAAGTTGCTCAGCTGAATCTCTAACACAAACTTTGAGGCAAAGCCTCTACCCCCTTAGGGTAGAGCTCTTGGCTTTCAGTGACTCTATTTCCCTGTCTGTAAATTGCACGTAGCTATATCCATCTGGAAAGTGTTTCCTTGCAAAGTTCCTGGTGTTGCATAAGAATGCTATTATTTTTGTGAATAGGAGCTTATAGTATGATTAGAACTGTCTTACCCAACTTTTTTGTTTTTGAGGAGACTGTGTTATTAAAATCATCATAATATAAATAAATAAGGATATTTGGAGACAGCATAAATAATTTTAAGTGTCACCTCTGCCTTTATTGTTAACTTGTGTTTCCTTCTTTATTTTATTTGTATCCTTGTTACTCTTTTTGTTTTTTTTGGGGAGGTGTGCTGTGGCCCTGACGCATGGATCCCAAACAGCCCAGGATTTTATTGAAATTCACATTCTGGGACATGATATGTAACAAACAAAGGGAGTACTGGTGAGATGAAACCAACAAGTGACTATTGGTGTAATTTGGCAGGTTTAGTACTAGAAATGTTTACAGGCATCTTCTAAACTAGGTTATTTATTTTTGTGTGTGTTCACACTGTAGTTTCCACTTGCTGATTATTTCTCATGGATTCCAAGATTTTAAGCCTTAATGAACTAAGACATTCAAACAAGTTATGGATTTGAATCCTGCTAAAATTAGCATTGAAACAAACTATTTGTGCAGAGTTTTCTTAATCCTTCTGTGCCATTTTAACAATTCAGTTTTTCCTGCTTCCTCCCTATTGACCTTGACTATTTATAAAGCATCTTTGAAATATATGTTTAAAACAGGATTTAGAGTCAGGAGCAGACACCCACATATGCTATCATCTGGAATTCAGTGCTTTCATGACAAAACAGGGTGTAGCGTAAATCTGTTAGATATAGTACTTTAATTGAGCAAGAGCTGCTTGTAGGAACACTGGTCAGGTTTTGTTGGGCTTTTTTTAATAAGGGAAAAGATGATGCAAGTGCAAATTGTTGTAATGCTGAAATAGTGTAGGTGTAGTTTCAGTGGAGGAATAATACAGTCAGGGCTAATGTCTCTGATATCTCATCCTGCTGGTTATTTCAAGGTAGTGAAATACCATTTCATTGCACACGTTAAAACTTGCCACTATATTGTTTAACTACTATCAGATGAATATTTAATTTAAAGGAAATATTAAAAAACCCCAAAGGCTTATTTCTCAGAGCTTTGTCAAATTATGCTCACCTAGAAATTGTGCCTGAGTTCCCTTTAAATTGTCTTGGTGCTCAGTGAGAGACAGCTTGTCAGGATTTTGAGGCTTGCTGTGTATTTACACAGCTCAGCTCACAACTCTGGCTTGGAGGCATCCTGAAGTTCATTACCTATCTTTGTGCTGCTCCTCAGCAAGAAATGATCTAGCCTGGTACCCTGGCACAACTATGTTTTTCAGTACCGCACTCTAAGGCAGTAAAAAGGCTGTGCAAGCCTTTTTATGAGCAGGTAGTCTTATTTGCAGTAAAATGACTTTTTACAAAGCCGTGTAGTGAAATAACGATGAAGTGACAAATCTGCAGGTATGTCAAAATGAGAGCAGTGGATAGGACTGGACTGCTATAGAAGTGTTTGCAGTACAATATTGAGCTTCTCAGCAGGGACTCCTAAACTGGGAAAACCAACACATACAGTATGGTGTTTATAAATCCAGGCAATGTCAAAGTTCCTGTTGTGGAACGGAGAGTGTGGGATTTGCTAAATCACGTTATTGCTGTGAAGCCTGGTAATGGCTTTTTCTTGTTTCTTTTCTTTCATCACTACTCTAAATGCCCTGAGCTATCTGTATAATTATTTCAGGCAGCAATCCACATTGTTAGCTTATTTCCCCTGGGGTATGTTTGGTGCATTTTTGAAAGTAGATTTAAAAATTGCATGGATCCATTTGGAAGGAATACAGCAGTTTCCATTCAGTTTTGCCTTATGGGTGTCTCTAGCAGTCTGAATTACCAGAGGCACACAGCTTCTTGGAAGCCTACTGTGGAGTGGTAGAGCACAGCCCCACAGGAAAGGTGGTGTTAACACATCATGGCTCTGGTATTTGATGCTCCAGGTGAAGAATTGCAATACCGGGAAAAGGAAGTCATGTACAAGTAATACCTGCACTTAGTCACTGGGTCTGTATAGGCAGATACCACTGCTTCCACTTCATGCATCTTCAGGTGATTGAGCAAGGCAATGAGCACAGCCAGCCTTTGTCACATTTTCAGCTGTTAAGTTCACTGAAATTTTAGTTGACACTGAACCTTGGATTTTTCTTGCCATTGAATAAAAGTAACCAGAGTTTAGAAAGCTGGGTAAAAGCAAATTTACTAATTTGGTATTTTCCAATCCAGAGCCAGTTGAAGTGATCACCTCAAATCTGCAAAGGTCAAGGCTGCACAGTGTGCTGAGCTCTGTAAATGGCAACTCAATGGCAGTGGAAACTGGTGAGCACCCTCCTGGACCTCGCTGTTCCCTCAAGGTAGCTACCACTGGCTTGTGTCACAGCAGCACAGCTCCTTGGCCACATCTCACCCAAAGGCTTGGAGAGCAATTCACTAAATCCTGGGAGCACTTGTGTTCTGCCTTCCTGACTCTTACTACTGCTGAGCTGCTTCCCTCGCACCTACATTTCCTCCTTTCCCAGCTACAAGCTCTGAATCCAAAAATGTGGCATCATTAGAGGTGTTCCTATCAGAGCTACTGTCCCTTGAAGCTTTGCCATCTGTAAGGAAAAGTCCTGTGCTATTCTGGGTTCAGAGAAAGAAGTTCTCTGAACAGCTGCTGGCATCTTGCCAATCCTCAAACACTTCTCCCAGCATTAACTGCTTAGCCAAAAACCTTCCCCCATTGCTGTTGTGTGCATTTCCATTTCAGATTGCAGCTCCCTGGTGCTTGGTGCTTATGTCTCATGTCACACCTTGCTAGGGAACAGAACTGGTTTCTTTTTTTCCTCTCAATTACTCAGGTGCTTGTGTCTAAAGGCCGCCATGGTGACACCATTCAGATGCTCTCCTCTCCCTTAAATGTTGCTACAGCTGGTGGATGCATTGATCTGCATTTTCATATCAGGAATTCTAATGGATTTTTCATATCTCTTTCACCATGGCCTCAGCATTTAGCTTGGGTTTTACCCCTTACTAAAATCAGAAGAACTTTTTTTCATCTTCAACCAGGGAAAAGTGATTTAACATCAGGTTTTTAATTTGTTAAAGTTCTTCTTGTGATAGCTGTGGAAATACTGTTATGACTGAGCAGAAAACGTAGGTAAATAAGTTTGCAGTCCAGACATCTGTGCTCTGTTGTTCTACTCTTATTCTAGAAAACTTGTTCTGATTTTAATTAAACTCCTTGTTTAATTTTAGAAGAAAATGTTTTCCTGTGATCTAATTGTTTTAATACAAAATTGCCTCAATCAATAAGTAAGAGGAGGAATTCAGTGGCTCAGCCTACCATGTGTACTACGAAGTGCTAAATGCAAGAAATTGTCCTCTTTACTGGGTTTGCATTTCTTGCAGACACTTGAAGTGCAGACCACCACAACAGTTTATCCAGGGTAAAGCTGGAGTATTACTGCCTAGCCTGAGGAAAGCGATAACAAGACTGCGCTTTAAAAATATGTGATGATTACTTAATCTTACAAAAGAATATAAGCAAGCCTCCTGCTGGCCAAGAGTGAGGATCTCCCTAGAAATATTTGATTTGATTGTGTGTGTGGTGTAGATGTAATTGGCGTCCAGCTTTCTGCTGAGTTCCTACAAAAGTCTGATAAAAGCTGTGCAGGAATACACAGAGTGAGGGCTAGCAGACTGTACAATTGAGCACTTCTGCTGATTTATAGGATTCTAACTCTTGATCAAGATGCACAGCATCTCAGATAATGCCAGATGTCTTGCTGATTGGCTGTCAGATAAACACGGACTTCATGAGGATTATTTCTTTGTTTTTCATAGTACCTTGTGTGTTTGACAAACATCCAATCTGTGGACCTTGGGATGCTCTCGGAATTTGCCTCTCTAGTGGCTTGGGTTGACTTTGAACTTCAGAGAAACAAATTTTCCTTTGTGTGCTGGTGGTGGAAAGATTTTACTGTTTGGTCCACTCTCAGGCTTGTACATTTGGTAAAAAAAAAATGTAAAGTCTTCATATTTACAAAGGTATCTATTTTTAAAGCCACTTGTAGAATCAAGGAAAAATTTTTGGGGAATTTAATTTCATTGCATTGCCATGTTGAGGGTAGACTGACTCATGGGTGATAAAATTTTGGATGTGTTTGTAATTCAGCTAGAGTTGTAATCCAGGCTCTTATGATCCCATTGGGACAGAGGTGATGTGATTTCTTCTAGTAAATGAGACATCTGAATGGAGTCCACTTTTAAGGAATACATAGCACCAGAGGATACTGCAGGTGTGAAGCCACACACTCCTGCAGCTCATGCTAAGTAATGCTTCTTAAATGATACACAGGGGCACTATTTTATGTAACTTGCCATCAGATGACATAAATTCTCTGACAACTCCTAACTACACTGAAGCAAGCATTCTTGGAGTAGGCTGCAGTACTGGAGCCAAGCAGTTAATCAGGTGTAACATGAGGTTTTGAGTGATTTACTGCCTGCTGGTAGCTTGTACTGGGACTGTATTGTCCTTCTGTATGTTCTGTATAATAGTTTTAAGCTGTCCTTAGACAGGACCCTATTGTAAACATGCTGCCTGGCTTAACTGGGATGTCCTGTAAAAATATGTTAATAAAAACTAAAGTAATTTTAAGGGATCCTATTCCTACTATTTCTGTTTCCCAAACTATTCCCACCGGCAGAGTACAGGCCATACTCTTAACTCTTGCTGTGCTGATGCCTTGTTAATGCCTGCTAGAGTTGTAATTCTTGTTTAAAAGCTGATCAATCATTGTGTACCCTCTCATCTGGCTGCTGCTGTGCTGGAGTTCTCTTCTGCTTTGGCTTGCACAGTGCAGAAGCGATCAGAGAAATAGAGTTTGTGCTCAAGGGGGCCACATAAATTTATTAAGACTTAATTATTTCATGTCCCTTTTTGTCTTGGCTTACTCAGGTCTATGGAGTGAGTTCTGAGGTAATACTTTATTTAAGTTAAAGGAGTTTTTAAAACAAGGTAACTTGTGTTTGATATCTGTATTTGCCAGGTCCTTTTAACCTGGAGCTAGCAGGTCATGGTACAGCAGTAAACCTTTCATGGGGTGCAATTTTCAGAAGGATATGCTGAAAGCCATCATTCATTTGGACAACTTTCACTAGACCTGCTGCCTGGGGACAGATCCTGAAAATGTGAGTTCTTGAAGTGTTCCTTTAAACAGAAAGATGCACTCTGGTGGGCTTAGACATGCTGATTTTTTTTAAGGAAACAGATGCAGAGAGGTGCATACTGAGGAGCTTATCAGAGAAATCACTGCATTTTATAGGCAGGGTGAGACATTCAGGAGACACTCAGAGGAGACAGGACCTGCACAAAGGGCTCTTGTTTCCTGACCTGCCTGCAGTTCCTGCAGGACCAATGGCTCAGTTAAAGGGACTTGCAAACAGTAGCAGTAAGCAGAGAATGATGCTTTGGAGGGATTTCTGGTTCCTCTCTCTCTTCCTCTCACTCTGGAGCTCTGCAAAGTACAAATCCTGTAGAATATGATCACCAGGATTTTAGAAGGACCTCAAAAGGGACCTGCTGGCAGTGCCAGAGAAACATGTCAATCCCAGTTTAAAATAGCTGCCTCCCACCCCAGCTATTTATTTTTAAAGAGAAAATTGTGATGCCCTTCCTTTTGTGAATCAATGTGTAGTTTTGAATGTAAAGCAGGCATCAAATGTTTTTAGTAAGGATTTGAATTGCCCCCATGGTTGGAAACAATACTTGTATGTTGGGGAGGGAGGAGGGTTGTGTGTGTGCAGCTGTTGAGGGCCATTAAAAAGTGACCTGAGCCCCCCTGAGAGCAAGCCTGGCATTAACTGTAAATTGATATACTGGGTCTCAAACGCTAATTTCAGATTTCTGCATGGCAGGGTTTTGCTAAATGTTCTTATTCTAGGTATTCTGGTTACACCAATCTTTCATGTACTTTTAAAAATAGACTGCACAGCAAGTGATCAGCTGTTGGTACAACTTAATAATTGAAGAGTTAATCCTTCAAATCTGAAACAGAAGAATGAGTTCCTCTGATGTATTTCCAGCATAGTAGCGAATTTAAAATTTATTTTTAAAAAAAGGAGATAAAGACAGTTTTGGTTTTTATCTTACTAAAGAAAAAAATATTTTTCTTCATTGATTTTTAAATTAAGAAATTTATGTTGTCTTTGCTCTGGTAAGTGTCTATCACTGAATGCTACAAGACCTACTATTGTGATTGTGCTGCTTAAAGTTTTAGCAGAGTTTGGGGAAAAAAAAATTGGCAGACAAAAAGATGGTGGGTCCTGATTTAGATTTGAAAGAAGCTTGCAAGCAAATGTCCCATGACGCACACACTGCTTCCTTAGTTCTAGCATTTTTTTTTCCTTCCCCTTGATCTGACTAATTTAAAGTTGCTGCAGTGAACTTTAAAAGATGGGAGTGGTGGGTGTGTTCTAGGCATCAATAGCAAAACTGAAGTTACTTGATCAAGACAGGGGAGCTGGGCACCTGAGTTAAGGTGTTTGCAGGGAGACAATTCCCTGTAAAATCCCAGACATGGTGCCCCAGTGTTGCAGTGAGACAAAGCACAGACATTTACCTCCCCTATCTGGTGTGGTGCTTGTGTGGGGCTGAGGGGACAGTGGCAGACCCAGCACCAGAGCAATTCATCAGGAAAAAAATTAACAATTTTGAGGTGCAGAGAGCTGCAAGGAGCCAAATGCTTCAGACAGCCTGAAGATGGTGGCAGCTGTCTGGCTGGTAAGGCTGGCTCTGTAGTTTGCCTGTGTTTGCAGTTGCCTGAGTGCTGCCATGTGAAAAGGAGCTGCCAGAAAGATTTGGGAGATAAAAAGCCATATTCTTGTGTTCATGGAAGTGCTTAATGTTTTTTAAGGCCACAGTTATTATTTCTTTTGATTCCTGTGAGTAGGATAAGTTCCAATGGAGTTCCAATGGCTCTGGAAGGAGCTGTGCAGGACAGTGTGCACATCTTTTCAGTAGGAATATAGAGCTGATGAGTTAGTGTGTACTTTTTGTATCTGCTTATGAGATACTTATATTATTATTAATAATAATTTTTATTTTTTATGCTTTTTTTAGCTGTTAGCTTAATGAAAACACAAGGAACAGAACCTAATTTTTACCATTGAACTGTCTTCAAAGCAACAGCAAAAGCAATCATGTAATGATGCATGTGAATGAGCATCAATGAGCTTTGAGGTGAAATACAGATCAATTGCTTGTTTCCAGTAAAAAAGGCTCTTGCTCTCCCTTAACTCATTTTTATTTTTCAGCTCCTGTCTGCAGCAGTTTGAATGGGAGTTGCACAACTTATTTCCAGGAAGGTAATGCTGAATGTTTTCCTGTTCATGTAGAAAGGTGATGAACCGTGGCCCTCACAATAACATATATTCACTCAAATGTGTTGGTCACGGTAGTCATGTCTTGCAAAACTTTTTGCCCTAACTTGTCTCTAAATTTTTCATTGTTGCAGTTCAAATTCATCATTTGTTTCCCTCCCCAAGTCAGTGGGATTCAGGAAGGAGTCATTGCAGAAGGTTAAAACCTGTTGAATAACTCGGTATTTAAGCTGCGTGCCTTTTGTATACAGTAAAAGCATCAGGGATTAATGAAAGCATTTTAATGGATTTTTATGTTCCTGAATCATAGCAGAACCATGAGATCACTATGGATAGCCTGACTACCAGATTTTCAGGCTGGATTGTGGTCCTCTATATTTGAGTAGAGTTTTTCAATGCGTTTAAAAAATCAACTCAAGTAATGAATTGTGGTGTTAGGTTGACCTTTGTTTTTTTATACTGTATAAGATGCACGTTAAGGCTAATCAAAAGAACTTTGACAAATGCAGAATTAATCTTACATTTAGTTACAGATTTATGTGCTTTCTGTACTTTTTCTGAAAAAGTGAAGCCACTCTAAAATGTCATTTCACACCACCTGTACTCTCTGGAATCACATTCATTCCCAATTGATGATAAAAAAGGGCATATAAGCACATTCAAGAAACAACACCAAAGTAAAATAATAATTTGTTTATTTGAAGGTAAGGTCAGAAGACCAGTTACATCTGCCTGTGACATGTAGGTTTTCTCTTAGCCTGTGGAACAATTGCTCTGTGTGATGCCTGGAGCCAGACTGCTCAGTGCACTGAAAGGTGATGTAAAAAATGGCTGGAAGGGTAGGACAGAGCATGGTCTCAGCCATGAGCAGTTTGTGATGCCTCTGCAGCCACTGTGCTTCAGTAAAGCAATTTAAGCTGAATAGGAAATAAGTTAATATTTCTAGTCATCCTTTTAACAGCCTTAATATATTGACCTGATTTATGATCCCCATCAGATTTCTCTAAGGAGAAGCTGTAGGAAGCTTCCTTTACCACATATCTGGAGGAGTACAGGGACCATGTAGGCTGGACAAAGGGGCTTTCTTTTATCTTGCATCTTGTATGCCATGCCTGTATCCTATCCATGTGGCTTTACACAGCCTGATTATAAAAATGCTGCAGACTGAATTACCTTTATTCTGCCACCAAATTGCCAATGCTGAAGGCATGGAAGTCAAAGATTCTTACAACTTCCCTGCCACAAGTCCACTGTAGCATTTTGAGTACAGTGGGCATCAATTCTGAACACAAGACTAGAAAGCTGTTGCTTAGTGTTGCTAATAGATTTATTGATGAAATGTCACCATATGGATCGTCGTCATGCATGCAAAAAATAAAATCAGTATGTATGGCTTGTAGTTCTCTTTCCCTCTTCCTTCAAGTGCTAGGGGACCCCAACTTCTCCCTTGGTAATGACACTCCTTAACTTCATTTTGGCATTGTCCCTGGGCCTTAGGCTGAATTTCATATGGTTCCTTGAAAGTGCTGTGCACTGCTGGAGGGAGCCATAAGGAGTATTTAATGCAGATGTAAATCAGATGCAGCAGAACACAATAGCCCTCTTCATTGCTCTGTTTATAAAGTCATTAAAAAATGAGAAGAGTGACTTCAAAATAGCAGAATGAGCAGAACATGTCCAAACTCCATTAGAAACTGGACAGAAATTCACATTTTCTTATAGAGTGATAATTGTTTGTTATAGGGACCATATGGAGCTTGACAAGAATAGCTGAGATGAGACTAAAAGTTTTAGACATGAGCTTTCTTTAACCCATCATCAAACTGGTTAATGGCTTCCCCCCCCCCCCATAATCAAGATAAAGCAGCTGCAGTGAAACACTGCAGTGGATAATGCTATGAAAGACTTTCCATGTGGATGTAAGTTTGTCCATTTTGCAATGAAAGCAAAAAGTCCAACGCTGCTCTAAAGAAAAGGGCAACACCTGCCTTTAAGCAGACCTTGGTTAGTGGATGGCAATTCTTTGCTCAAACTCTGTGTGCAGAAATGCAGGCCTGGAGCATGCAGGATTTAATACATAGCACTGTTCCAAACAGTCTGTTTTAGGGAGCTGGGGAGAATTCACATCTAATTACTACTATGTGTGTCTTTTTTTCAATTTTCCTGATTTAGTTTCAAAGCATAGAAAACACCATTTTCCCTCTCCTTTGATTGCCCAAGTAATGTTGATTGTTAAAATACATTTTGTATAATTTCTCCACTTAGCCTTACAGTGCCCCCTTTGAGCATCTCTTTTAATTATACTGAATCAAGCTATGATTTTGCTGGCTTAAAATATCCAAGACTGAATGCCAGCAGCAATGTGTTTGGCTACTGCCTTACTCTAGTTCTGCCAAAGCAGAAACTCCCTGGGCTATTCACTCCTGATTTTTTAAAATGTTTTGGGGGGGGTATCAAACCTTAAAACAAGAGATGCATGATTCAGTGTTGGTTTGATTGACTTTCAGACTCATTTATCAACACATGTTTCTTCCTATGTGCAAAAATTGTACACAGGAGATGGAAAATAATAGAAAAAGAGAGTGCTTGCTTTAGCAGTGAGAAGAGAAGGGGTTGGAATTGGCTCAGCATGGAAATGTAATGGTGGTGAATAGTAAGCCTTGCAGATAGTGTTTACAGCTGTAGAGGATGTTTTCTTGTAATCTCATTCTTGCCTTTATAGTTATTGCACAGAATAACTTATTCTGTTTGCTCAGGAGACGTCTGTGTTTGGCATCCTGCAGAGTGGGAATACGTAATGCTTTCTTCATTTTCTAGGAAGTGTACACTGAAGGAAGAGAACAAGACAATGTTTAGCACATCCTTTGTGCCAATAAAATGAGCTACCATGCATTACTGTTGTGTTAGAAAGCAGCTATAGCTAAGAGATTAACAAGGGAAGGGGCAGGGGAAGGAAATGCTGCTCAAGATTTCTCTTTCAGAGAAAGAAGAGAACAAACAAGTGAGCAAGATTTTCTTTTTTTAAACACACTAAAAACCAAACAAACCTGTTTTTTGGTTTACTTTTTAAGTGCCCAAACTGAAAAAAATGTGATATCTAACATCGGTCCTCAGCCTTATTTAAAAAAAACAAATCAAAGATTAAGGCAAGACTGTAGGTATGTATGGTATCCCTAGTTAAAATTAGAAACTGTTGTAACATTAAATTAAATGGGTGATTATGTCTCAATACACCAACTCTATGGGAACACCTGCAGTGAGGACTAAAAGATGACTTCAGCTGGTGGTAGGAGTCGTTGTTGTGCTCCATTCCACCCTGACTGTGCTTTTGGCACTATCAAAGATGGTTCAAGAGTCAGTCTGGTGTTCCCAGCCAAAGTTTCAGCTGCTGTAGCTGGTATTCTCCTATGTTTACGGTTTAGCTGGCTTCTGGAAAAAGGGATCCTCTTCCTTTCTTTTTTTCAGCTTTATTTCTGTGAATACTTGTAGATAGAGTTCGTGGTGATGGGAGTGGGGCTGTCCCAGCCTCATCCCCAGTGGGTGCAGCTGTGAGCAGCAGGTGAGCAGCACTGACAGCAATGAGCCATGGAGTGCCCGGGGCACTGAGCAACCACCCAAGGGAGCAGAGGGCACACAGGGGCAGGGCATGTGGGATGAAGGGTATAAAAGAGGAGCAAGATGAAGAACCTTTGATACATTATTCAGTGTGTTGTTTCTGTCTCGACTGCAACAAATACTGTGGGAAAATACAAGCTGAGGGGAGCAGTTTTCTCAGCTGTGACATGGTCTTCTGCTAAAGAGGACAGAGGAGCTGTGTGCTAAAGGAAAAATTTGCTATTTGAGAGATAAGTGGGTGTTCTTTTGTTGGATAACAGTGGGGTGGTGAATTTAACCCTGTATGAAGCTGTGGCATGGTCCTGCACTGTGCTTGAGCTTCAGGAAATTGGCCCTGATATATGCTTTTTCTGAAGTACAAAGATAAAATAGTTCTAAACAGAATGCCCTGAAATGTGTGTCTGTTTTAAAATATCCATGTAATGTTGACAAGGGATGATTATGGTAACAATGACATTTCCATTACATCTTTCTGTAATTAGCTTGGTGTCTGAGCTTCGTCATGTGTTGTGTTTGGAGTGGTAGCAGATAAGAAGAGCATCAGAAAGAAACCCAGGCTTTCCTGAAGAAGTCTTAATGCAGCCACAGGATCAAGCTAAAAGGTGACATCCCTCATCCCCTCATACCTGCAAAGCTCCAGGGTAAGTGCATGATTTTTCAGAAAGCAATTTATTTGCTGGGTAGGAATTCTATCAAATTTCCTGGAAGTTTGTTTGGAGTGAGGACTGAATAAGCAAGAAGGATAACAGGCTGCAGAAGCTGCTTGAGAGTCACTGGCGAGTAAGGGTGCTCTTGACCCCTAATTAGTTGAATCTTTCTTGCAGAGGACAGGGTTGTGTTCCTGCAGATTGCTGGACGTATTAATTGCTATTTCACACCCCTTTCCACATACACTTTTCTGTTGCAGCCCTTTTTGAAAAGCTTCAAAGATTAAACTGCAGTATTACTGCAGAAGTGAATAATACAGATGCTGAGTGAGCCAGTGCAGTAAGAAAGGATTCTGCCCTGAGGGGAGCAGTGGGAAGCTCCAGTGTAACACATTGAATGTTTCAGCAGTGATATGTCCAGGATTAATATGTTCATGTGGGGCTGTTGTGTGTGTGGGCACTGAAAAGGCCAGTAGGTAAGCATTTGAAAAGCCTTCCTTTAGTAGACTGATAATTATGCAGGGCTATTATAATTTTGCAGGGGATATTTTACTGGTTCAGCTAAACCGATAGATATGAAAAGCATAAGTTCAAAAGGCTTCATAAAAATCTAATGCTTGTAGAAATAGTTTCATTATTAAAAAATTGCACAAAAGCCTTTTTATTTTAAATTAAACACCTGTGTGCTTTTTGTAAGAATATTGCAGCTGTAGACTCCTGGCATAATCAGAAGACAATAAAATAACCAATCAATGGATAAAAGGAGTCTGTATAAATTCACCTTATAAATGAGGTGAAGGGACTAGTTTTCTGAAGGGTTTGTTTTTAAAACCAATGTGATATTTGGTTTCTGGCTTTCAGTATGGCTTTTAATTTGGAATCCTCTCTCCTAGCATGAACAAGAAATAGCAAATCAGTACATCCAGTTGTGTTTGACTCGTTACCTTTGGCACAAAGCTTCAGCATCTCTTTTTAGCTCTTAGATACACAAGCCTTTTCGAGTGAGGATGTGCCTTTCTGCTTTTCTATCACACTCCAGGAAAGCTTCTTTTAGTCTCTGGGTTTACAATGACAGCCTGAAACGCAGCATAACTGTCTGAGGCAAAATTACATCAAATCCTGAACATTTTGCAATCTAAAGTCCAGAATTCAGCCACTCGGGATAAACTCATTCCTTCTGGCCTGATCAATGCTTAGCAAATAAAATCTGGCTGTTCAAAAGATTGAGGACATGATAAACTCAGACACTTGCCCATATCACAGTGTGGATGTTTAAATAAGACCGAGTTGTTCATTAACATTGATAGCTTTTAAAAGAAATCCTTCCTTGCATCTCAGCTTGATTAAGGCCTCTTGCCTCTCAAACTGCACTAAGGGTGAGCAACTGTAAAGTAATTGGGATTGATATCCTAGTTTCTGCCCTGGGGGGGGAAAAAAAGGCAATTTTCTTTATGGGCTTTGAAATCTCCAAGTGGCAGCAGTTGGTGAGTGTTTGTATGAAGTGTGCAGTGATCTCTGCAGTGCTCATCCATTCCTCTGAGCCCGTCGGCCGGAATTTCTCACATGGAGAACTTATCTGTTCTTTAAACAAGAAAATGTAAATTCATGTCTTTTGTAGGAAACGTGCTGAATAAGGATCTCCTACAGACCTAGTTCTGTATGTAGGCTGAGACAGTTCCTGGACTCGAGCCATGCATTTTTCTCCCTGCAGTCAAAAACATTCATTATAGCCTACGTAGCTTTACTGAAGTCTACCAGCTTTGTTTGCAGTAAAGATTCCAGCCTTTTGGAGACTTTGCTATCTTTTTTGCTATGCTATCTTGATATAGATAGCTACCCTAATTCTTCCAATGAGACAAATTGTGTTTTAGCCATTCTTTCACCAGATCACGGAATATCCCTTGCTAGATGTGGAACAGTACAGCAAGCATTTCGATCCATCTGGACTCTTATTATTTTTGCATTAAGTAAATGGGCTGGGTAAGAGGAGCAGGCGTTGTTTCCTCATCAGTGACTCTCACTGGAATGGGTGATGTGCAGGAGGAAAGGTTTGTTGTTTATCTCATTCCCTCAGGCCCCCCACTGCCTTTACTTTTTTGAGGCAAAAAAATTAATTCATCCCTTAAGCAGGCACTTCAGGGCTCATGGACAAATTATGCAGAAGAACAGGCAGCTTTAAGCTGGTTTCTCTCTCAGCTGTGCTTTCCTAAAGAGAATAATCATAGAAACCATAGGGTCGTGGTTGAGCCCTTTATAGTTGTGTGTGTTATATTAAAACAGTAAATCACTTTCATGAATGTGCTTTTTCTGTGTGGAAGCTGTTGGGTAATGTAGTCCAAAATCAGCTGAACATCTCTAGTTACTTCAGAGATAGCATGTCCTGCAGATGGTTTCAATTAATACTTGTTCAGGGCTGTCTAAAGAAAGTATCCAGTCTGATTGCTTAGTAAGTGACAGTTAGAAATATCTCTATATATGCTCATGAAATGTGACCTTCAGACCTGTTGTGGTCTGCTGGGTGATACCCCCAAAATGCCTTGGCATGGGGTTTTAATTTGTAATCTTCTCTCTTCACCTTTTTTACCCCATATTGGAAGTGGACACATTTTGTGGGATTGTCAGCCCCAAACCTGTGCATCTGTTTGAGGAAAAAAAAAAAAAAACAGTAATCTCTATTAAGCAGTAATTATGATTTTACAGAGTATTTTTTGTTCAAAGCCTAGCTCGGGCCAATTCTTCTGCTTCAAATTAGCATGTATTTAGGAATAGCACTTAAATGATTTAGGAACTTCACTGGCTGCAGCCTTCTGAGAATTAGCAGAAGGGCCTTTTTAGGTAAACCAGGATTGGAGGTAAATGTGGTTTATTACTTGCACGATAAAGATGTTTCTTAATAAGTGAAAGTGAAATAAAGTGAATGTTTTGAAGAAAAGGCAGGCTGTAAGCATTGAGATGATCTATGAAAGCAAATGTTTTGTAATATGTATGACAGGACATGCATAGGACCAAACACCGTAAATACATAGAATTTTATAATAATGTGAGAATGAGAATCTATATATTTCACTGAATAATAATCACAGAATAGTTAAATCATACACAATCAGTGAATCAATGGAAATGTTCCAATAAATTACACTTTACAGAAAGAGACTGTTTAATCTGGCGACATTTAATAAGTATATTCTTGGATTCAAGCAGGCAGTGGAACAGCTCTGTAGCAGCACTGATGAAGAAGCAGTTTCATCTCTGCTGCCTTGCTTCTTTCAGCAGAACTGCAGTTGGTTCCCAGTGGCCTGGCTGGGCTGGGTTCAAGATCCTTGCTTCAAGAAAGCTGTAAATATCTTCTCTTACAAGCACTGTGTTCACCTGTGATGGAAGCAGAAACACACCACATACATATGTTCTTAATTTGCTGTTTCTTGGCAAAAATTTGCACTCCCAAAGAGTTCACTGTGTTGTAATAAAGCTGGAGAACAAAGAAATTGCTCTTTGCCCACATATAAGACATGCATAATCCCCAGTGAGAAGTTAACATTTGGGGAACATAGGAAGAGCTCTGGTGCTGGCAACATCTGCCTGGCATGTGCAGTCACATCTTCACAGCTGGGTTACCTTTCATGGGCATTTCTTGCAATTAAGGTGAAAGAAATAATTGTTCTTATGTACCCTAGATAAATTGGTCTCTTTTCTTTAGCTGGCAGGCAAAGTGGAAGGCTCTTGGGTTTACAGCATTAGTAAGAAGGAACATCCAGAAACATCTAATTTTGAAGTTCTTTAGCCATTGATTTTTCCATGCTGTGATTCTTTCTTATTCCTACTGCTTCCATCCTAGCTGCCATTTATAGGCTGGTGCATAGCCAGCAAAGAGCCTGGCTGAATTTGTCTGCACTTCTGCTTTGACTCAAAAAGGGTTTGGATCCACAGCTTAAAACTTGCCTAGTCAGTTCCCTTTTAAACCCTTCTTTAGGGAAATCATACATTAAGAAAACACATACATCATAATTTCTTTGTCTGTAAACTGCCTGGACACTGTTCAGTATTAGTATTTAGGATAAGACCTCTTAAAAAATCATTCTCTTTTCAATTTCTGTAGGCTAAAGTGGTGCAACTGCTTTTCTACCACCACCTTCTGTCAATTACTTATGTAAGGACTGGGCATGCATTTAAAAATTTTTAGTGGAAATTGCAGACCACTTTTAAATAGTGTGAAAAATAATAATACAGCATAACTCCTCAATAGAGTTTGACATAATTTCACAATACCAGGGATGCAGGGATGGTCATTCCCTGATATTAGTAACTTGTTACACCTCAGAATGTGGCATGGGAGATATAGCATTAAAAATATACTTGGGTTTATTCTGAAAGTAAACTTGTATATACTTACAGTTCAATTTCAATGCCTTTGTGTTGGGTGATTTTGTTTGCAATAAGAAAGATTTCCCTGGTGCTGTGTGGATTCAAACTGAGGATTTTTCTCTTGCCGTTAAACGTGCTGAGTGATCTGGCATAAAGTTTTGGATCTCACAGGACACTGGACCTTTCCCTTTCCTAATTACAGTTTCTATTACTTGCTTGAGGGGATACTTGTGAAGGGATGCATGCAGCTATGTCTTAAAAATACTTCTTTTTCAGAGGGAGGAAAGATTAATTCGTTCTACTAGGAAAAATAGGACTTTCTCTTCTGTAACATCAGTGATAAAATCCTTTGGGAGAGTGGGGAAATATTACTGAGGAAGTCTGCAATTTCAAGACTTAGACTCTTCCTTGAACTCTTGAAATATGTTCCAAGTTTTCAGAATTCGCAAGATGACAGTTCAGAAGGTTCTTGCAGCTCTCATGTTTGTTGTTGTTGTTTTTTTTTTTTTTTTTGTGTGTGTTTTTCTTAGTTTTAATGGGTGTACTTACTCTTGAAGTGAAAAGTAGAATTGCTAAGTGAGCACTGCTTCTCAGATCCTGTGCTTAATCCTAACACATAAGGTAAAATCTCCCCTGGGGTGACCTCTTCCCTTCAATTCTGGGTCTAGACCTTCAAACTGTCCTATGCCGACTTTGCTAAAAGGAGAAAAATGCCATGCTAATTGGAGGCACATTGCTGCCTCTGGACAAAAAGCCAAAGTCCCTCCTTGGCAAAATAGAAATCTGAAGGTGTTTTGTCAGGTGGAAATACAAATCCTGTGTAAGCTCCATGTCGGGGAAGGCAGATCTGTCTCAGTACTGAATGAACTGATTTCCAAAGCACCAGAAGACAATTCCAGCCAGTGGCTGTTCAGAGCCACTGCTTGCTCTCCTAATTGTGTGCAGTTTCATTTGCCACAGGTGGGTGAAGGATGGATCAGCTGTGCTTTCTGAGTTTTTTGGTCTAAAACCAGGAATTCTCTGGACCACTGGCAGCTTGTTTGTTGAACCATTCACTTGTGTACAGCCAGAGCTCAAACCTGTAGCCATTTTCCATGGCAAAGAAGACAGAGACTCTTATTGCTAAATCTTCTGCTCAGTCTTAAAGTAACATCTTCTGTTATTTTACAAGTACTCATTTGTTTTTTTTTACCTGAAGTAGAAAAGTATTCTAACTACTGTAAAGTATATTCCCACAACTCGTGGTACACTTAGAACAGAGGTAGAGCTGCCACATTTTATGAACATGCAGAATTTTCTCACTCAGTATAGGAAAAATGGCTGAGCATGCTCTTGTGGCTAAGAAACATTGACATCTAAACTGTCTTCCACTCTGTCAAGGAAATGCTGCATTTATGGGGTTTTCTTTGGTTGACTTATTCTTGCTGACTCCATTTCTTCATTTATGAATAAGAAAAAAATTGATCTTGCCTGGTCAATCGTTCCACATATGAAAATTGTATCTCCAAAAAATATTAAATAATAAAAACATGGCAATCAGTAAATATCCTTCAGTATGAAAGATTAAGAAAAACAAGGGTTGATATATTTTTCTTTTTAGCTATTGCAAACGAATTAAGTTACAAATAATACCTGTCTTAAGTACTGATTTGTTCTGGTATTTAAATACATGGTTCAACCAACTCAATGCATTTGAGAAACCTCCCATCCAGTTTTAATTGATACCATCAGGTGTCTTTGTGTTTCTGGTGAGCTATCCTCATCCTGGCACCATGAACTGGGACTAGATTCCTCTCCTGCCTTGCTGCAAATCCTGACAGGCTGTGCAAATTGCAGCTCACAGTAGTTTTGCTCTCTGAAGTGGCTGGGTCAGCTGTTCTTTGCCTCTCTTCCTTGCAAGGTTGGCCAGGAGGTGCTTCCAGCCCCTGTCTAGTGCTCTTCTGATTGCCAGGGGCTGTCAGAGGCCACTCCAGGGGCTGTTGTGTGTTTGATTCATGATTTGTCAGGCTAAACCATACCCTAGATCTCCACAGTTTGGCCCTTTCAGTCTCAGTTTCACAGTGGGTTTTGTACCCAGCTTCTCACCTTGTGAAGCTGTAGACTTTAAGGCAGCAATCAGGAAACTGTAATTCATCCAGTGGAAACATCCAGGAAAAGAAAAAAAGTGAAATGTCATTTGTAAGTAAGCAGCTCTTAAACTGCTCTGATGTACGTGGATATCTGTCACAGCTTTTGGTAAATTGTGATGCAGGACCTGCAAACAAGGGATGTGGACACATTCCCATTTTCTTCTCTGAAACGGCTGTAGGCTGTTGGTGAACAGAGCCCCTGCCTCTGCCCCTTCCGGATGACATCTGTGTGCTAAAGAGAGCATATTTAATGATCCAAGAGTTGGAAATTCCCTTAAATATCCTCCAGGTTTGAGAGAGACCTGAATGTGTGCTGAATACTGATTATCCCTGATGTCTTATGTGGCCCAGGATATACTATTTGCCTTTAAGAAATGAGCCCTATTTTACAGAAAATAATTCTTGGTGTCTGACTGATCATCTGTGACCAGGCATGTCTTTTAGTATAATAACAATTATTTTTATTATTATTATTTACTGTAGATCATTTCAGTGGTAATTATGTGGTCCAGTAGATATTGTAAAATGAAAAATATTGAAAAATATTCTAGATTGAATTGGGTACTCTTTGCATCGCACTTACTTGCTTTAGGGGAAGAAGACAGGTTTTGGGACTAATGTTTTTTCCTGTGCTTGCTCTACAAAGCAAAGAATGTAAGATACAGTGACAGACTGCTAATTCAAATTTTATAGTGAAATTGGAAAATGGCCTGAGAATAGGGAAGGATAATAAGATAGCTTCTTTCACACAAACCTGAAACAAGGAAGGGAATAGAGTGCTGGAAGGCTTCAAAAAACCCTGGGTAATTTTTGTTTGTTTCCTGGAGGACAAGGCAACTTCATGAAGATGTATTATTATAATATAATAATTCTGTGTTATAAATACTACCAAATTGCAACAGTGATCATGGATGGAAGTTCTGTTTACAGGAATCTAAACATCAAATGGGCAGGAAGAGACACCTGAGAGGGAACCAGTGTTACTCTTTTTGAAGCACTGTGGTAGGACCACGGAAAGAAAGCTGCACTGCTTTATTCCCCTGTGATCCTTCTCTTTCAATCAAACAGAGAATTTTAACCTCAGAGGCAAAAAAAAAATTGTATTTCAATGCTATGACAATGGCTTATGATGATTTTAATGTGTTAAGTTGAAATATGTACTTTCTCAGTGAAATGCTTGTAGTCACTGTCTTGGGGTGTTTCTTTTTGTTCTGTGTGCGTTGTAGAAAATTAGTGTTGACTGGACAGTAGTTGCTTTCCTTACTGAGAGTTACATTTTGATTTGGAGTAAATTAATTTTGTAAAATATATTAATCTTGTTTCTCTTTGTTATTTGGGAAAGAATGCAATAACTATCTCCCAGAAAGTAAGTTGAGTCATGAGAAAAGCACTTACCTGAAGCAAGAAAAAGGTGAAAAGACAGGGTCATGGTGCTGCTCAGGAATAGTTCTTGCCTGTGCCTTTTTCCTAAAGAAAAAAAACAAGCTAAAAGCTAAATTATCCTCCTGAGAATACCTGCATCAATCTATCACTGTTTCCATACAACTGAGTTTTGATCAAGCCCTCAGTTCTTCAGCATGAAAAATATTTTGTTGAAGTAGTTTTTGAACACTTCTAATGAATGCAGTAATTAGTTTCACAGGTATAAAAAAAATAAGGGCTAATAAGAAAATCTTAGAAGTTAAGTATCTGTGCTGAAAATAACAAAGCAGTGATGAGTTTATGAATCAGCAGGCTTTCAATGCTCTAGCTCCTGGGATTCACCTGAGAGCTGCCTCCAACACTTCTACAGCTACAGATTTGAAAACTGTGTGAGAAAACATTCTCTTTCTATAAACAGAAGGACTTCCAAGAAGATGTGTATCTGAAAATGTAGTGTTGACTTTGAAATATCTGAAGTGTTTTAATGAGGAAGGGTTTTAGAATGCATTTTGCATCTTCACTGTGTGGTTCTGCTCCCATTGAATCTCGTGATACAAGCTGTACTTCTTCCACATCCTAAAGAGTTCTGGTTGTGTAGCTGCAGTTCAGGTCCTCCTCTCACTGTCATCTAGCAAATATAGGTTTAGCTTGGGGTTGAATGGAAGCTTATTGCTGTTTAAAAACAACCCAGCTTGGGAAAAGCCTGCTTGCAAACACGAGACGATAATAAAATGTGCTAATTGGTTTCTTAGGAAAAAAGCACCAGCAGTGAAACTTTTCACACGGGGTATTTCGCCAGGAAGTGTGTCAGTGTAACATACAGACCCACATTCTCCATCTCATCTGTGAATGGGGAGTTTTCACGGGGGTGGGGAGAAACCTCAGTCCCAGAAACACAGTATGAGCCCTTTAGGGCTTTTTCTTTCCCCTCCGTCTTTTCACACAATAGAGCAGTCGCCCTCCATTGTTGACGGCTCCTGCGCTTATCAGGGGCAGGATTGGGCAGATAAACTATGTTAAGTCAAAGCTTGCTGTAAATACTTTCGGGTGCTTACACTTAGCTGAGAAACCACTGAAAACACTACAGAAACCGAGTGAGAGACGTTGAGTTTCACACCAAACCAAGCCAATTTCTCTTTTCCCTTAGCTTTTGGCGGCTTAAGGTGAGGGTGAAAGAAATGAACTGGACAACTGCAGAGCGGGCGGGTCTGGAGCGCGGGAGACCAGGTGAGCAGGGCGGAGGGTCGCGGGGGTTCGGTGGAGCCCCGGGAGCGGGTGGAGCCCGCGGTTCGGTGGAGCCCCGGGAGCGGGTGCAGCCCGCGGTTCGGCGCAGCCCGGACCCCGCGCGGGGAGCGGCGCCCGCCGGGCCCGGCTGCTCGGCAGGGCAGCGTCCGCCGGCGGCTCGGGGCGGGAGGCGGCGGGCGGTCGCGGGACGGCGGGCAGCGCCCTTCGGCGGCAGAGGTACAGCTCCCCCCCGGGACTCCCCGGCCCGCACGGCTCCCTTTGTTCCGCGGCACCGGGGCTCCGGCAGCCCGCCGGGGGTGGGGACGGGGATGGGGAAGGGGTGGTGTGGCGGCTCGGCGCCGGCTCTCCTGTGAGGAGCGGGCGGCGGTGCTGGGTGCGGGTGCCGAGCACGGCAGCCCGTCCCCCGCGCAAAACTGCGGCTTCGGGACGCCCTGCGTGCGCTGTGGCCGGCGTGGAGCTCCGGTGGATGGCAGCGGGGCTGGGACAGCTTCATTCAGGCAGGAACGCGGTGCGCACACACGCAGGGACGGTCCGGGGCTCGCTCCCTCCAATATGAGAGACAGTGTGTGTGTGTGCGTGCTCCTTCTGGGAAGAGAGCGTGGCATCTGTTTCTTCTTGTCTAAAATAATTACCCTGTGTGCGCGGCTTTCCCGAATGCAAAAGAACGGGCTCAGCTGTGGGGCTCGGGGGAACCGTGGGAAGAGTGCTGGTAACTTGGAGCAGGATGATGGATTCTGCTGTCGGGTAACACTTGCGGAGGAGACTTGAGGAAGGGCTTTCCAGGGCAGGGTCATTGTCCCAGAGAACTTCCCTGAGGGGACGGGTTGGTGTACCCTACCAAGGAAGACCGGCTGTCTGCGCCCATGGAGGCTGTTGGGATTGGGTGTGGGACATCTGCTGCCGCTGTTTTGGGAAGGGCATCCCTTTGTTCCTCGGAGTGGCCAGACTCCCCGCTGGAAACAATGGCCTTCCTAACAGAGCCACGGGGAGCGGGGCTGGCCGGGCAGTCACCAAGTGGTCCAGTGCTCACTTGCCCATGGTAGCTCTGTGCTCACACGTGCTGTTTGCTTTTTCCAGTAATTTAAAGCTTTGAAATTTCAGACTGTGTCATTAAATCGGTTGCTATGTATTTAGTCAGGACCACTATTCTAAGGGACAAACGTAACAGTAACGAAATAAAAGCTAACTACTCTTAAAATTTATGTCAGAGAAACTATTTAAAATAGATCCAGATTGGAAATGGCCACTGGCATAAAGGTCAGGTAAAACTCCTGACTTGGCGATTTTTGTGTGGAATCATGAGCCTTCCATATCCGTCTGTCCTATTGTTAATTGTGAATTAAGGCTGGCAACAAGCTGCCCATCCTTCCCTGCATGAATCATCACTTTGTCCAAGCCCTGTGTCAAAAACAAGGCTTTCCCCAAAAGTGTGCAGTGTTAGAGAACAGAAATAGTCCAACCCATCTGTTAAAGTTAAGTTCAGTCCTTGGCTGCTTTTAAACATATGAAAGGTAAAGACATTTTTCTCATGTGCTTTTATTTCCAGCTGTCCTGGGCCTGAGTTTGAGAATGTCTTCAATTTAGTGCTCAAAGCTATGTGCTGCCTGTGGCTTAATTTTGTGTGAAGGTGTGAGGGTTGGAGCATTCCCATTCTTCCCAAAGTAACATAAAGTGGTCACTGCTTGTGTTGGCTTGTAGCAGTCAGTAGCATGTTAGGTTGCCACAAGTTCCTCCATATCCTTAGGATGTTTCTGAAACACCTTTGTGGTGTTGGATATCTAAAAGGCTTCTGGCTCCGTATGAGCACCACGGACAGATTGAGTACTCAGCAAAGGGAAGGTGAAAGGACTCATGAAAGCATCTTAAATCACAGAAGCTTGGGGTTTTTTTTACTGTTTTTGGGTTGTCTTTTTTTTTTTTTTTTTTCCCGGTAGGAGACCTTGTTAAATCACACCTGTGGGGAGGAACTCTGTGTGGAAATGCTGCCAGAGGCCGGCAGTTTAGCTCTGTTGTGTTAGCCCATTCAGGCATTGTGCAAGACTCGATGTAATTGCCTTTAGAAGGGCAAATGTACATTGCAAGCCTACTAGTGCTTCTGGGGGAAGGGGAAATAAAAGTCTGGCGAATGAGGAGAGGAAGTGGGAGAGAGCAATTGGAAACATAAGCAAAGTCATTAATTTTTCCCACTGTGCACTCTTAAGAAACTGCTGGCAACATATTGGAGATACTCTGCCTCATGGAAGTGTCAGGGACTTGCTTCACATGATTCTCTGAGATCATCTGGCTTCCCTGAGCTCTGTGGGAACAGAAATTCCTCATGTTGGGAGTCTGATCTCATCTTCCTTCGGCAGCAGTACTAGCAGCAGCTTGGGAATTGGAGAGGAAGGTGAAGAAAGTGCCAGTGGGATGGTTTGGAGAAAAGCTCAGTTCTGGTGTAGGCCAAGCTGGACACTGTTCCCTCCTTTCATTTGCCTTGTGTGGTCAGAGCTGGGACAAATGTTGACATACCCACCAAAGTTCAGTGCCCTTGCAGACTGCGGAGCTTATGTAGCACAGCTCGTGCACCAGACCGTCCCTTAAATCTCACCCTGTATTTTTTTCATTCTTCTTTTTTTACTGTACTAATGAACAGCAAACTGAAATGGAAAGTGGTGACTTGAGTGACTGTATGCATCAAGCTTGGGGAATTTCCTGAGTTTGAGGAAAGACAGAAATAAAGGGGTTTTCCCTTCCCTTATAGCTGTGTAGTTTGTTAAATTCTCAGAACCTTCTAAGTAGCCTCTTCTGTTTGTTGTGGGACTACTGGCAAAAATTTTAGGAAGACTGAAGTAGCAATGACCAGCCCTGGAGTCTGTAACTTGATCTACAGCTTTTTCTCTTCAACTGGGAAAGGAAGTAACAGCTCTTGTTACACCCTTATGTAACCTCTCCATTCATAACCTCCAAAAAAGAAGGAAACCAGAGCTTGATTTCTGGTGTATAAGCTAACATCAAGGCATGCTTTGTCATAAAGAAACAGTAAAGAATAACATTAATTTTCTTCTGTTTTGCAGTTTCCAGAATGGAAAAAAAGCCCCAAAATCCACAACCCTACCAAAAGTTAAACATTTTAATTTTGTGCTGATGGGATAGTGGAAATCTCTGCAACTCTTTGTCATATGCTGTGAAGTAGCTGTTAAAGAGAATGCTAAAACTACCAGAGTGTTTTTGTGGGTATTTTCTGGTGTCTTTGAGCATTAGTCTCAAAACATTCATCCTTTGTAGTTGTGCCCCAGTTTGCTTGTGGTTTGGGGAAGTTTTAGTCTTTTGGTGTTTATTACTCCAGATTTTGGTTCTGAACAGTGTGGAGACCAGGATCTCTTTTTCTTTTCGGTTCATTTTGTTTGGTTTGGTTTTTTGTTTCCTGATAGTGACATAGCTTTTAGAGTAAACGACAGAAAGTTAATCTTTTTGCCTCTCCCAACTCCATTTTACTGGGAAATTTCCCATTTGAGATCACCAAGGAAACTTGTATCCATTTCTTCAAATATATATTTTAAGTCTGATAGCAAAGTCACCGTGGTGATGAGAAAGTTTCAGTGAGAAAGACTAGTCCTTAAAAATACAGTTTCAGAAGCAAAGAAGAATTATCAAGTCCCCTTTCCAGATGCAAACTGGTTGGGGAATTCTTCTATGAAGACAGTAAAGCAGGAGTAATGGACTCCAGAGGCCAGAAAAACATCTTTTTTCCAGTGCTCCAGCTTTTAGGTGGAAAGCAACTGGGAGATGGTCTCCAGCCTGAGTGACCAGATTTAACATTTCAGCAAACGAGCTGAAGGCTCAAGAAAGGAATCCAGACTCCCAAGGAGTAAGGGCAGAGAAATGTTTACTGTCGCTAAGACTTTCTGTCATTTTCAGGGGTGGGGAGTGATAATTGCCCTATCTCTGGCTTTGTGAAGTGCTGCCTTGGAATTGCTTCTTCAGTGTGGATTTACTGGTTAACTTTTCCTTGGTCTCCCTTGGACAGGCAGAAACCCTTCCAAGGGTCTTGTATTGGCAGAAATGTTTATCTTGTTGGGCAGGAGGACCATGAGTGCAAAAGAAAGCAGGATGAAAGTAAGAGTCTATATCAAGGAGAAAAAGAGGAATAGGTGCTGAGTAACAGAAGGGTTGGTGGGTGTTGTACTATCAAAAGTGCTTCTTGTAGATTTCTTTCTTTTCTAAATGGAGGCAGCAAGGAAAGACTCATTTTTCCCTACTGTAAGCAAAAACCAGTTTTTAAAAGTGTGTGACCACAGCCTGGTCAGCAGTGGTACAAGTTTCCTGGGCTCACAAATATGCTTCGTATGTGAGCCCTCTTGCTGTTTGCTTTATGCTTCTTTTTCTGTAATATTCTATAATTTTCAAAGCTTGTACGCTCCAAAGTGCAACTGGGGTTACTTTGCATTACAATAAGAGTACAAATAGAAAATTACAAATGAGAATAATTAAACTGTAGGCTTTGCTACAATGGAAAAAAAAAACCCCAACAGGTAGTGAAGTTTCCACTCTTTCATATGCATTTTCTTTATGGAGTCTGTTCTCCTTTTGTCTACAAGAGTGTACTGACGTTTCAAGATCTTTGAAATCCAGGGCCTTAGGGTAACTACCAGTTTTTATGCACAATGGAGCATATGTGGTGTCCTGACCCTGTGCTGAAATCCTTGCTAGTAATCTTTGAGAACCTGCACCTCAGAAATTAGGAAACTGCTGGGTGATGAAGGGTTGAATTCTGTATCTTGTGAAAGCACAAGCAAAGGAAGCTACTCTTACTCTGTGTTTTAATGCCTTTGTGTTAAAACAATTTGAAGCACAATTAAGGGTATCCTTTTAGATAAGAGGTGTGCTTAAAGTCCTTACTGCATAAGGGCTCTGTGGATGGCACTGCAGTGAGAAGCCAGCCCTGTTTTCAGGAGAGCTTTTAAAGGGGGTGAATTTCTATTAATCCTCTCCACTGTTTCTCTATGGAAGCAAATAAACAACTTAACATAGAGACACTGGTGAAGAGATGAAGCGATGCCGTTTTTTCTGTTACTCTGAAAACCAGTTCACTATCCACTTAATAGCTTGGCTAGAGCTTCATGTTTGAGGGCTGAGAAGAAAGCTCCTTCTAGCTGAGCTTATGCTTATCTGATGTGAAAGAAGGGATATCTGGGATGTCTAACTTCCAGCAAAAATAACAGCTGCTCTCCCTTTTCATCAAGAGAGACTTGGAGACACGACAGCAGAAAGGTGGCAGAGGTTGAAAGGCAGATTATTTTTGGGAATAGTTAAGGCTACAAGATAAACACATGGTTGCTGGAGTGTCTGGAGAACCTTCCTAACTTTTACATGTGTGAGTAGGTCTGTGACTGATGGAGCACTTGAGGTTTGTTGTGCAGAGCAAGCTAGGGAAGTGCAAATTCCCTGTGAACCTTTGGAGAAGGAAAAAGCGTCGTGGAGGGGGTGAAAATGAATCCCTCTCTCTATGAAGGAATATTCCTGGTAGTGATGAGGAAATATTGCTGTACCAGGTGTTGTTGATGTACCAGGAATCCTCCGTACATCCTGCTCAGTCAAGATGGGCTCAAATAGGAGATGGAGCAGAAAAGAGTGATTGGGATGGAAAAGCCACTGAGAGGGAAATGGGCAATACTGGCTATGCATTATATGGAATTAAGTCCATTGAAATGAACCTCTGTCAATACTTCCCCGTGAGCGAGAAAACATATTTAAATTTAAAACCAAAACCAAACCCCAGCGCTGTTAGCAAAAGCAAGAAGTGGCTATTAGCTGATCAGGAATATGTTTAGTCTGTGAATAAGGCACACCATAAGGACTGTTTCTCGTGGAGAAGGCTGAAAACTGGCACTCTGGAGCAGTGCAGTGTAGTAGTCATGGCTGTAGGATGCAGTGGTCTGGAGCACACAGGACAGATAGAGCTTCAATTGCCATTGTGCAGCTCACAGGCTGTCAGAGTTAAAAGGGCTCTGGAGATCAACTCCAGTGATCAAAGTGAGCAGGGCTCTGTTGAAACAAAGTTCACTCCAGGAGAAACCCTGGAAAATCTTTTGGCAAGCAAGGGCGGAGCTGGAGCTCCTTGTGCCTTGTAACGTTTCTGGAACACAGGGAGCTTGCCTGTATCTCGTGTGAATAGAACTTTTTGCTTCCTAAAATCTGCCAGCTGATAGTTCTCACTGAAACCCAGCGAGGGGAAACTTAGTAGCTGTGAGTGTGCGCTGAGTTTGCCTGCCACGGGACCGGCTGTTTTCCATCTGTGGAAGGGAGTTGCTTTCCATTGATGTTTTAAGAAGGTGTCCCTCTCTAAATCTGTGAAGTGTTCTATTTTATTTGGAAAATCTTTGTTTATCGTGCTAGTTGTTAATAAAAACACTGTCTGCTGGCTTTTAACTTCGGGGACATCTGGGCAAGAGTGATTACCGTGTGGTGAAATGCAACTCCATGAACTGCTCCCATTGTCTGAAATATCTCTTGTACAATACACAGGAAGAGCTGGAGATGGCTGGATTTAGAAATTGATGACTTTTATCCTCTCATTCCAGGTGTCTATCTGAAAATTACTATTGAGGATGAAAACGACAAAATAGTGGATATAGGTCAACTGCTTGAGACGAGCAAACCTGCCTTAGTACATGTAATTTATTTAAGCTTTACCTTCCCTTAAATTTTTTTTTTTAATCTCAGGTTTGGAGAAATAATGTTTCCTCTTCCCTGCAACACGTGCATCCAAATTCTTTAATTCTCTGCCTTTATTAAAAAATAAGTGTCTTGCTGGACAGAAGTTGATGTGCAGAATAGACAGTGATGGCAAGTGGTGGGGTGAAACCTTGCACTACTGTTTTACCTTAGCAGCTACTCCTGGGAGAAATGGGACTGGTCGAGTCTGACTTCCTGCAGATTTTTCTCTTGTGATGTGATTGACTTGCAAAGAAGTAATAATTTCCACTTGAGTCTTTTTCTGCAGCTAGGGAATTTTACAGAGCAATTTTTCTGCTCTGTGGTACTTAATGAGGGGTTTGTTCTCCTCGAAGCCCATGTCTCTGACGAAATGCTTGTGCTCAGATCTCCTCTCCTGCCTGCTTTTGTGTGCAAAATCAGCTGTTCTCTTGTCCTTTACTCTGTCCTTTTGAATGAAATTCAACATTAGATGTGTCTGAGACAGTAGATGCATAGACTAAGAGATGTACAGCTGGTATGATTTGTCTTATTTTCATGAAATACTAGGCTAAAAACATTCCAAACCTTATTTACAAATATCTCAAGGACCCCATCAGTGAGGTTTTTAGGAGGGGAGATTGCATTGGGCTAGAATAAGACCTTTGGGGTGGTATTTGGGTGACTTCTTTTCCTCCTGTTTTAAATGGAAAAGGACAGGGAAATTTTTGCTTTACCCGGGCTTTTACTGCTTGGAAGACAAGATGGGTGCATGGAAACTGTGAAACCTGTGAGTGCCAACTGCTCTAGGGGTTAGGGTGTATCTCAGTTATTGTGGCTGATTGATGCTGGGTAGATCCAGGCACCAATGCCTCTTCTGGGATCTGGATCTCCTGGATCACCTGATTAGGTTTGTGTTCATCTGTGGCCGGTTTTAAGCCTGTTGTTCAGTGACTGTTGTGACTTTCTGTGGCTGCTTTTCCTTCTGCTGTTGGCAGCTGAGCGCAGCTGTGGTGTTACCTGGCCTGTTATTTCGTTTTCTGCATATCTTCAGGGCTTATCACCGACTGCTTAACAGGCAACCAAGCATTTGAGCAGAAGATTAGCGTGTACTCTGGTATTTTAACCCTGTAGTATTAGGACATCTCCTAGCACCTGCCTTACCAACGATGTAAATGTGTGTTTGCTCCAGTTGCTCCACCTTGAGCAGTTCTTTTGCTTGTGTCAGGGATGTGTGGTTCCCGTGCTGACTGCAGGAAAGCAAGGCTTGCTTTCTGCCCATGTGCTTGTGTGGAATAGAAAATAAAAATCCTATTTTGGTCGAATATCTTGATTGCAGATGATTGCTGGATTGCTCCCGAGGTGAAAGAAGTGATCTGATTTTGGGAGGGCTGATTGATTGTAACAGTGTTTTGTGGGGATTTGCTACTGAGAGCTGTTTTGAACCCAAGCTGTGGTGAGGTGGCAAGCTGCTGGTGTGTGACATACAGCAAACAAAGAAGATCCCCTAATGTAAATAAACACTACCTTGTTTATTGTGCCCCTGTTCTGCAAATGTAACCTTTGGATTGGGCAGGATCCCCCAAAATTGGCAGGAAACTTTTAAGTGGCAGCTTGAAAGATGCAGATAATCAGTTTAAAAGGGTACCCACTGCTTAGTGGAATTTGGCTGTCCAGTAGTAAAAGATTTTTTGGGTTTTTTTCTGAAAGAATGAGGGTGTTTTCTATGTGTCCATATCCCTTAGTGACAGTGTTTTCATAATTGTGTTGTCCAAACGCTGTCAGTCTGAAATCTAGTCCTTGGTTTAGGGGGAGAAGGCAGGACCTTTGACAACTTTTGGGTTTGCAGTCACATTTTGTTCCTTATTTTGAAAAAGATTCAAGGAAACCTTCTGGCACGTACACCTTAGCAAGGTGTATGTGCCAGAAATTGACCTCCTTTGGTACTGAATACTTTGTCCCTTTCTGTAGATGTGGACCTGGAATGATTATAAAACTCTGTGGCTGGGCAATGACTAAGAAAAGCCTAAATATAAGAAACCACCATGGATCCTGTTTCTGCTGAACTCAGTGGGAATTTAACCAGAATTTTGGACTGTAAATAGCCTTGGTAGTGAAGACCTATTTCTAGATGCATTGAAAACACTCAAGATGTTTTCCCCATTAAACTAATTAAAGAAAAAATGGACTCCAGAATAACCATTTACATAAAATGCCACTTCACACCTATAATCTTTGAAGCCTGTCAATATAATCCAGAAATGTAAAGGAACATTTTAAGGGTCCAAATGGAGTAGCAGACATATTTTGACTGTATTTTCACAGCTGCTAGAGAAGAGTGCCTTAGCAATGTTGAAAGACCCAAATGTTTTTCCCAAAACGTGGTCTGACTGTATGACTGACCCAGATGAGTTAAAGCAAGGCAGAAAGTTGACTTAGGAAATAGATCAGCCCCAGAGTGCGATTACTGGTGGCAGTTATTGTGTTGTGGTCGCAAAATAATTATCAGAAGTAATTTCAAGACATGTACTGCTGGGACTGTAAAGTAGGAATAATAGAATAGATACACCCCATGGTCTCATAGAGCAGGTAATATCCATGCTAATGTTATTCAAACCACTGGGAAAAAAATAACAGAAAGTAGCCCAAGAGAAATGCAAACACAGCCCCCTCAGGCTGCTGAATTAGTTGGTTTTGGTTTTTTTAAGGAAGAGAAAGAAGGCAAAGCTGTGTCTTCTGCATACATGGCTCATGTGATTTTGGTTTTGTGGTAAGGTACTGTGCACCTTTTTGGTGATACCACAGTTGTTCATAGTCTCATCATAACGTGAACAGAAGCATGAGAGAGGCATCTCTCTCACTTTAGGGGCAGATTACTGCTTAGTGTGGGCTGTAACCAAGCTGTAAATAAATGTAAAAATAAAGAACACCCCCACACCAAAACAAAAACTCTAAAACCCCCAACAAGCCCCAAAGAACTTCAGCAACAACTACACCTCTCACTTCTGCATTTATTAAGAACCTGAGTCCTGGTAATGAAGTTTCATCCACTGTTTATGTCAGGAGGAGGTGATGTCCCAGCAAACATTTTGTACGTGTCCTAATGCAGTCTAATCATCCCACTATCAGTTTGTTTCTAAACTGCAGTTAAGTCTCCATTGTTAAACTATTAAGAGATGATATTGCCTCAGTGGTTGCAGCTGTTTGTTCAACGGTACCTTAAGGGGCCTGATTCTTTCTTGAAAATTACCCAGTCTTTAGATAAATGCGTGGTGTTTGGTAGCAGAGGCCAGTGGAGCATTCGTTTCTCCTGTGGAATTCTCTGGTCAGATCTTCTGTCATCTAAATTGCAGTCACTGGTGCGAAACTGCCCTAATCTGATGTTGCTGAAGGGCTGTTCCCATTTAGCTGATGCTGAATGCAAACATTCCTGCGGTCCCAGTACAAATACACCCCGTAATGCCGCATTTTGCTTTTGTAATTCACCAGAGCTGGTGGTTAAGTGCTCAAGGAATCCAGTACACGTGTGTAATGTTCGGTGCCCACGGAAATTTAGGAGAGATTGCACAAGGCTTCGAATAACAGCTCTTGCTTGGTGGGTAAGATGTGAGAAACACTAGCTAATTCAAAAGCTCTGAATTCTAAACCTTTCCAGTCTGGAAAACTCTGATTTGTGCAGTAGGACTGTGAGGACGGAATTCAGAAGCTATTCAGACACTGACAAAATCAAAAGCAAAGATGGAGAGTCAGAGGAAGACTTTTAGTTCTTTGAGTGCTTTTACTGATGTTGTAATATCCATTAACATTCCTTCCTGAAATTCGTCTGTCACGTTCCTCAGGCCCATTTTCTTGCAGGAAAAACAGTGGGCTGAAACATCGAGCTGTTTTCTGCACTCTCTCTTCCACAGGACATGGTTGTGTCAGAGCAACAATTGAGAGCAGTCACAGCTGGCAAGGAGGGTGCAGGTGTTCCCGGCAGAGCAGATGGGAGGGATCTGGAGGGAAAGCAGGGGCTTCCTCTGGATGATATCAACGTTTTGTCACACATGCTGATGTCGGGAAATGCAGGTCTGAGCGAAAAGGGCATTGTAACAGTTCAGCTGCAGAGTCTGCCTCAGTTTGCCTGGTGAACCAGCACAGGGTGTTTCCAATGAACTTCCACCTTTGGGGCATCAGCCAGAGGCTGGTGAGACACAAGGTTTGCTGGCCAGCAGAACAGGATAAATTTAAATCCTGCGTCTTGCTAAATTGGTGCTTAGGCTTGTCATGAGCAGCAGCACGAGATGATGGTTGCAGCCCCTTTTGGTTTTGTTTTGTTCAGGTAATGACATTGTGTCCCTGGCTGCTTTTTGCAGCAGAGGCCTGTCAATGTCCCCACCTTGTGTGGGCTGATTGCTCCCTGACAGAAAACAGGGAAGGGGTGGGCAAACATAATTACAGCCTGACAGGGGCTCAGGATCAGACCTGGAACATGAAATCAGTTTGAACTGCACTATTGAATTACTGATGTTGCACATTGTCCCTGTTAAGACTTAGAGAAAGGGGGTTATCTTCTACAGCAAGCTGGTTGTAGTGAAACCAAAGGCTTGTGGTGTTTTGTTTTGTTTTTAAATAATCAGAGCTTGAAGCATATGTGAGTACATCTGTGTCGGTTTTGATGGTAGGGAAATTGTCCTCTTGCTACAATGCCTGGAAAGAGAAATAAAACCAAGGCACCTCTGCAGCCAGTGATAGTTCCAGTGCAGCAAACTCTTAAGTGTGAGCTAAGGACTGCACAGCTGTAGGAAGCTGCTGACAATTGTTGCTGTTCTGCTCTTGGAGGGTGATGTGGAAAACCTGGGACAATTCCATAAGGTGCTGTATGGCAATAACAGGGCATTACTTCATTTCCCCCATGGAGAATGTGTGCATTTAATTGTACAAGGCTTTGGCAGTTTTGCCTATTCTCTGCATTCTCTTCTATTTATAGCTGTCATTAGCTCTTTTTCCAGAATGGCCAATGATAGGGTTGCTGTGGGATGCTGTGATTTTTAATTTGCCATCCTTGTGGCCAAGAGGGGCAAGAAGGTTTTAGATTCAACTGAAAATCTAAATTTTATCCCAATCCCCAGGCACTGCGAGCAATGGATACAAGAGTCTGTGTTTTAAAAGGCTCTGTGTGGCGTGGGAGTGTGTGGATAAAAGCATTTTAAAGACACAGCCTGCCCAGCACTTCTTCTCCCAAGCATGTTGTCCAACATAACACAGATCAAACTGTGAAGGATTACTGAATTGACTTTTAAAATATTTTTCTGAGAATGGAAACATGTTGCAAATGTTCTCACTCCATTGAATTTAAGGCTTAGATATAAGACCGAGGGGAGGAAGAACAGATTTGATAACTGCCTACAGAAAAAAGAGATATTTTGGAATGCTGCTGATCTTTCCTTTAGGGACAAGAAGGGTAAATCTGGAAGAAGTCTCAAGTGGTAAGTGGGTATGGGTGAGACCTGAGAATGTTGAAGGAAGAATATGATCCTCCTGATCTCTCAGGCACTGGGAGCAGGTTCTGGTCCCATCCCTCTCTGGTTCTTGTAAATGGTTCTTTAGTAGCATTCATCTTTTTAAAGGTGCATGAATTCAAAAGTAGAAGCCACTTGCTTTTATGTTTGCCACTGCTTCCCAAACTGTGGTGAGCACGCTGTCAGCAGTGCTGATGGGAAATATTAACAGCTGCAAGGCGTCTTTGAGTGTATGGCAAATACTTGGACATGGATTTGGATTGCATTTCTGAGCTTTTTCTGAAGTTTAGCCATGTAATGTTGCAAGGGCTTGATTATTTTTTTTTTTCCTGTGTAGTGTGCTGACCTTTGACATTTTTATAAAGCTACTTCTAAAATTAGCATTTGGTATTTTGAAAGTGCTATATATTGATCTTCTACTACATTCTTCTAGTAGATTAATTTTGGTTATTAAGTCCTATTTAATTAATTAATATATGTTTAAACATTGTTGGTTTCTCTTAGCAGTGCTTTCCCCCCACCCCCCACTTTTTACCTCAGATAGACAACCAAATTATTCCACAGGCTGGATTTTCCTTTGTTAGCTAAACCAGAGCAGGGATTAAGATTGGATTCCACCAAAGCCAAGGCCAGCAACGCTGCTATGGCAGAATACTCTTGGATCATACATTAAGTTTTAATGAATTTTTGCAAAGGCTAGGCTATTGAAAATGGCTTTGAGCAATCAGTGTTAAATAAGTTGTTTCAGCCTGTTCAATTTTTTCATCATTTGGATTTCTAGTATTTTCTAGCTCGCAAGTTGATGAAAAATATTTTAGTCATAGAATACTCTAAATTATTGTGGAAAAAACCAAGCTGAAAATTAACCTTTGACCATAAAATGGAACTTTTCCAATATATTGATAAGTCAGTATCTGCATACAACATTTTGATCCAGCTTATAATAGTAGATAGTGTCTTCCTGCCCCTCTTCTGCAAAACATAGCGCTGAATTTGGGAATACATGGATGTTTTTGATGGGTTTGACTGCTCTTGCTCTTGAAATTCCCAAGCAGTGATGCATGAAGTGTGGTAGGTGGTATGTAATTTCACAATGGTAAATGAGGTATTGTACTTAGAACTTAAATTTTAGGTTTAAATTGCCCTTATTATGATTTTGTGTTGGCTTTTTTAATATATTTGGCCACAAACCCATTATTTAATAAGTTCCATACTTGAGAAGGGCTTTATTTTTTCAGCCTTCAAAAGTTACTTGAGCATTAGTTGATGTATGGGAAGCAATTAGGTCACTGAAACATGATTGGTAGTTTAAAGAATTTGTCTTAATGGGATGCAGAAGTTGCAATGATACCTCTGAAAAGATTCTATGAAAGTTTAAAATTTTTTTGGTGATTCAGAGAGGTGAACTTTTAAGAATAAAAGTATCTTTCGTTACAAAAATATTTGTCCAGTGTTTCTGTTTAAAATAAATGCTCTTTTGTTTGTTTAGCAGAGTTGACTCAGCTTTGGTTGGTTACCATAGTTCAGCACTGTTTTTGCATTTCCATGTGAATTTCTAGTAATTCCCAGGCTTGGTTCAGGTTTTGGGGATCTTTTAGTATCGTTTTGTTAGCTGCTTGTGGAGCTGTGCTTCTCTTCGTTGAATTTGGAAAAACATCAAGCAAGACTTAAGTCTTGATCTAAAATCCCTCAAATGTCACTTGCTGATGAAAAACATCAAATAACTTTTAGGGAAGTAGTGGCTGCACTAGAGGGAGAGATAAAAGACTTTGCTTGTTTTAGATTGGTGATCTCATGGCACTGGTTATATGAGGTAATAGCTGCTCAATGGCCTTTTGGGAAACAAGAAAAAATATTTAGAATTAAAATGTGCAGCAGTGGTAGAGGGACCAAGGACAGCCTGCTAGCATTCTGTAGCTGGGAGGTGACAGCTGACTGGTGAAGCTGAGCTGCTGCGTTGTGTGGCTGTAGCTGTGCAGTAGCTGGTCCTTGGTTTGTGTGGTCAGCAAAGCTGGTCTCTCACCGCTGGTTTTGAATCTGTCCATTTTTCAGTCTCCTTGTGGAAGCTGAAAGCTGTAACTGTGTGCCCAGAGTTCTTGAGGAGCTCACTAATCTCCAGCATTTGGATTGGAGGCGTAAAAGGCTGGGAGGATCAAATAAGTGCCAAGTTTTGGCCTGACCTTGACTTCTTTGTCTAAATGACTTCCTTTATCAGACTTGCTTACTTTGTTTTGTTTGATCCCGGTCCCCTGCTCAAACCCAGCTTCTGGCTTTTGCCACTCTGGTTATGTTGGTGCAGTGTCTTCACTTGTCAGCTGGATTGTTGCTGCCCCGTGAAAATCTTCTCTGCAGCAACAAAATTACCAGTAAACAAAGTAATTTGGTAGTAGCTTCATGTAGCCAATACCAGCACTGTACTGGAGTACAGGCACTTTAGGAATATAGGCACTTTAGAGCCCAGGGTTCATGAACTAAGAACAAATAGTGTGGGTTTTGTCTCTGAATAGGTTCACTGAGTTGACTTCCAGTGGAGTTGGAGAAATGCAAGTAAGGCTGAAAAAGAAAACTCAGGTTAGGGTTATTGACAAACTTAAACCCTAGTTTGGAGATCCTGATGAGGCTTTTGGTAAAACACAGACTTACATACACTTGAACATTGTGTTGAAGTCATCCAAATACTGTGGTTGTGATGCTCACTGGAATCTTCATTCCTGTTTCTAGGAGTTTCATGTTTAATGTAAAGTGGACCAGAAGGCATTGTTGACTATTAGAAATTAAATTTTGGAATCATGTGGACTACCTGGGTAGATGCAATGACTTTGAGAATGTTCCTTGGAAACATAATTTTAATGTAGTGTTCTTTTTTCCTGAAGTCGTGTTAGTAGATAATGCCAGTGAATAACTAAAATAACCTTGAGCTAACCTTTGCTGCTTGTTTTATTCTTGTTTCTTTTGTTTTTCCCAGGACAAAATGGCCAAAATGGAGGTCAAGACATCACTTTTAGATGACATGATTGGGGTGGGAGATATGGTTCTTTTAGAGCCACTTAATGAAGATTCCTTCATCAATAACCTGAAGAAGCGCTTTGATCACAATGAAGTTTATGTGAGTATATGTTAAGAAATAACATCCTATGTGGAGCTATGCTGTCATTCTGAACATATGTGTTTATTTATAAGGATACACACAGACTGAGTGCCTGAACATTATCCATTGTATTAGGGATGTTTTAAACCTTACTTGTGCTGTAGTCTTTCCTGTACTGCATTCTTTACATTTGATCTTCCCCATCTGGGATACTTTTTCTTTTTCTTTTTCCCCATTACACGACATGGGAGACCTCTGATTTTCATAAAGAACAGTTCCAGAACTGCTGCTGGCAGTAACTTTGATACTCCTGTTGTCAGAGGGCATTGCAGTTATAAATAATTCATTTATAGGGAAGGCACTTCCAGGGTGTTAGAGGGGGCTGAAGCAGAAACAATACAGGCTCAGAATATGCTAAGGATAACTTAAATATTGCCTGCTATCTTTGATTTGCAAAAAGGTTGTGTTTATTACAATGGTTGGTTTCAAACTAAATATAATGAGCTTGGATATATGTGGAAGTAATCAAAGTCTTGAGGCATATTAATCTCTGAGTGATGATCAACAGGAGAGATGTGAACTGGCAGCTGAAACACAGGCGGGGAATGAAGAGGCAAATGGTGATTCCAGTTAAGCCTTTCATTTCCTGCTTCATCTCTTTGTTCCACTTTTGCTAAAATGTGCACAGTATTGTATCTGTTTTTTTTCTTAGGGTGTGTGAACTTAATGGTTTGGAGAGACTTTCCGAAGCTGCTGGCGACTCTAAATATTTTAGCCAAAGTATATCTGTGATCAGCAAGCAATTGTGTCTACAGCTTACTCAAATCAAATAGGTGTTCTGTACCTAATTATAATTTAGCCTTCCCCCCGCTTTTTAATTTTTGGTGTGATTATATTCTTGCTGAGCATTTGAACCACGATGGTTTCGTTATACTGGAGATTGGAAAGGAGAAGGTATGGGAAGATCTGTGCATTTTTTGTTTGCTTCTTCTATCCCTTAGTTATAGTCTGTGCTTTTCTACCTCTGCTATTGATTGTCTGCCACATTTTTCTTCTCAAACAATTTTCTTGTTTATCCAGGCCTGCTCCCTTTTCTGGACACATTAGGTTGGTAATACACTGTTGCTCCAAACTGTTATTGTATCATCTCCACCAATGTGCTCCTTCAGGTTGTATTGACAATTTAAATTAAACAATAAAATTAGATTAAGAAAAGACTCTCAGTATCCATGAAAACTTTGTTGAAGAAGAAACCAAAATTATGTATATTTGTGGAAATGGTTTTTCCTCAATGGTTAAAGAAATTAACCTTTTTGTCTTTAAACTTCTGTTATACCTTTGAGAGTTACATTTGCAAAACTTTTTGTCTTGAATTTTCTTTGTTCCTTGAAGATGGGTTCTGTTCCCTATGGATAACCCTTGGATGTTGATACAGACAAATAGGCTTCTCTTGTCTGCTCTTTTATCTTGTTTCTGGCAAATCCTTCATTGTCAATAACTGCAGTGGCTGCCTCTTCTGGGATTCAGAGGGTTTTTTTCCAGTCAGTGGCTTGTGTGCTTAAGATATTCCACATCAGTTTAGGGTTAATACTCTATTCCTGGTGCCTATGGTACCAGGGGGTGATTCTGAATCATCCCATTTCATTTAACTCAAGAAAATATGAAGTAAAAGGAAAGGATAGAGAGCTGTTTGCCTGGAGATTAAAGGAGTCAGTAGCACCCAGCCCAATCTTTGGGTCATATTTTAAAGTTTTATTTAAAGCATTAAAGATGTAAACCTGTTCTGGGAAGGCACCCTGGACTATGCAATTTATTATAAAGGATTGCTATAAATCTTATGGTAGTGGATTTCTCAAGGAGGGTTTTGGTTTCTTTTTTATTTTTTTTTCCTGCCAACTACTATGGATTTTCCTGTCAACTACTATGGATTGCATTTAATTACATGTTTCTGCTTAATTCAGACTGGATAGTTTTTTCTTGAAAGAAATGGGATGTTTTTCTTGAAAGAAACTGAATGGAATACCCAGCAAATGGGTGTTGTGTTTTGTTATCATCTGCTGTCATGAGCTAGCTGGCAACGTGTGTTCAAACACACATTTCTTTGAGATGGTGATATTGAAGTATGTGCTTCCCCCAGTTTCTGATTCTGCTGCACCTGGCACTGATGTGCAATGTAATTATCTGTATTAAGTGCTTTGGTAGGTGATACCAGGTGCCACTTTTCCCTAGCAATGTAGGATCCTTTGGCTTGCAGGTGGGAAAGTCTGTTTTTTCAAGGTCTTACAAGCTCTGTGTGTGAATCCACAATATGAAGGCCAAATGTCACAGATCTTTGCAAATATTAAAACATTCACTACATACAGTAGTGGAAAAAAAGAGATGCTCATGCCTGTGCCACATGCTGCTACCAAGTATGCAAGTTACTTGGCTTGTGATGCTGCATGGTTTTATTTACCAAATCACTTGAGGAATATTGTTTCCTCTCAATATCAGCTGAGTTTTGCTGCCTTGCAAATTTTCGTGCCTCTGTTGCATATTTTAGGGAATTTGTAAAACAGTAACAGTTGGAATGGTGCTCACTGTAACGACAACCTTAATTTTCAAGTACAAGCTCTTCTCTACCTTCTCCTTGCTGCCACCACTCATGGCTACTACACTTTGCATTTCTGGTTTTAGACTCTGGTGGGGACAATGGAGCCTCTGTTACAACTAGAAATAGGGCTTGTTTTGCCATGTAAAATCTGTAGTTTGCATCCTGGGGAAACCAAATTGCACTGTTGAAGAGCTGCTGCTGGTGCTTAACCAAGACTGCAGATTTTTGCTCCTCCAACAAGCTGCATAGAGAAATTGACCTCTCAGGATCCTTTCAGAGGGCAGTAGGAATGGATTTGTTCTTTAATGGGTCAGCTGTGGGCTTAAGTTCAGCCCTCATGTCAGTATTCCACTGCAGGCACTGCCAGAAATTGTGCTCAAGTTTAAAGGATGCAGTCAAGCTGCAGAAAACCAGGCTTACCCAACATGGTTTTCTAAGCTGTTTCCTGTGGAGTGAAGGCTCTGTCTGTGCTACATATGTCAGTTTTAAAAGGGAGTTGCAGTTGTAGCCTTCAAAAGGATTTGTTGTGAGGAATGAGACCTGTAACATGGATAGCTTTTAAGATGCTGTGAGGTTGGCCAGATGCTGCATGATGGTGTTAGCCAATCTTGGTAGGTAAACTCACTAAGGGGACTTAGAGGAGAGATGGGCACAAGCTTTTAGTAAAGCCTGTTGTGACAGGATGAGGAATATTGGTTTTAAACTCAGAGGGTAGATTTAGACTAGATAACAAGCAAGAAGTTTTCTTTATTATATGGATAGTAAAACACTGTAACAGGCTATCCAGAGAGGTGGTAGTTGCCTCATCCCTGGAAACATTCAGGGTCACCATGGAGATGGATTCTGAGCAACTTGATCTGGTTGGAGATGTCCCTGCTCATAGCAGAGGGGATTGATTGGACTACGGACCTTTAAATATTCCTTCCAACCCAAACTCTTCTGTGATTCTGTGAAATGTGAGAGTCAGATCGAGCCATCAGTGAACAATGCCAAACCTCTCCCCTCCCCATAGCCAAGGATGACAAGATAGTTTGGCTCATTCCACTAGAAGATTTTTTTGCCTTTTCTAGTCTCTCTCACAGTTTTTATGTTTGATGCTGAATATTTGATGTTGGAGATCCTAGTGCCAGCTCCATCTGCCCCTTTGAAATTCTAGATCTTCTCCACAAGAGCTCCTTTTGCAAATGCATTTAGATCTGGATCCTCTGATGGTCCTTTTGTATCATCCCAGGCATGGTCACTGTTCACTTCAAGAGCATTGACAAAGTTTCATGCCATGGTGCAAACAGGGCAATGAGCTCCCTCCTAAGGGTGGGGGAGCAGACTGTGGCCGGATTACCTGTTGTTCAATTTTATGTGTATTTGGTGGAAAGTTTAATAGACTTGGGTGTTGTGTTACATACTAGAGCGCAATGCTGGAGGCTGTGCCTATAAAAATAAGCATGAAGGCTGGTGGAGCTGGAGTTAGGCCAAATATTCTACTAAAGACCATCAGATTCTGCAGTAATCTCATGCTGAGTGGCTTTGGGAGGGGGAGGTTTTGTTGGGTAACACGCATGTGTTAATTGGAAATGGGAATCTTAGAGTTTAGTCATGTCTGGAAATGTCTGAGGTATGTCTGACCAAGAAAAATCTCATTAGAAAGCTGTAATTGTCTATTATATTGTTTTTGCAACTCTTAAACTTTACATTGATAAAATTCGCATTGCTGTTCCACAAAAGCTCTTTTCTGTAACTGTTGGTAACAAAAGCCCGTGGGAGTCTTTCGTTAACTTTACGAAGTAAAATGTGGCTCATGGGCAATGCATTAGCAAGTAGGAAAGAATCCCACAATGTTGATTATTTGAAGGTTTCAGGGAGCAGTTTGTGTGGTTAAAATGGGTGACCTGCAGACCACATGGAAAACTTTAAATACATTCATAAAATTCAGTTTGTGTGTGATTGATGAATTTTTGACTTGTTCTGTTGAACTCCCTCTCTTAAGGTTTGTTTTTTTTCCCTAAGTTGGCTGAAATATGTTCACCCAATCCAATTCAGCAATTATTTTTCCTTTGCAGTTTGGGATGCTGACAAATGGGAGGGGGCATCTGTACACATATGCATTTACAGTGACTCATGAATGGTAGAGATTTTGGATAAAATGTAGTATTTGTATTGGTCTGAAACTTATTTTTATGCTGGGTTTGTTGCTTTGTGAGACATGTGGAAGTGTCAAGGGAGGTGTGAGGAGTCTGGAGGGGAGTGGAGCTGCGTAGGCTCACAGGAGTCAGCCTTTAGAGGTCAGATATGGCTTTATTCTGCTGCCCTGCACATTTTTCCCCACAGTTATGTTGTTTCTTGAAGTCTTCCCAAATTTGCAGAGGTCAACATTTTGTTCCTTACAAGAAAATGTTTGTTTGCTTTTTGTTCTTACAACAAAACAGAATCTTTCTCTGATGTCAGCGTTTAATTTGTATTTTCTGGTGTGTGGAGTTTGTGGGCTGCTTTGGGCAGCAGCAGTCTTATGTTACTGAACATTTGTTGTTTTATCACTGAAACATTAAATATTTGGCATTCCAGGGTAATAACTCTGTTTTATCTGTTTGAGGTACCATCCTTGTGGCTGCCTTCTTCTGGCATGGCTGTTGTCAGCTTGTTCCATAGGCTGAGCTGCTTCCTGTTGATCTTGATTGCTTTAATATTTTAGGGTTAGCCTTTTTGGTTTTGACTTGCCTTGACTCCACGGTGTCTGTCTATACTATTGATTCATCCCATTTTCAGCTACCTTAGATTATTTAGGACTTCACTGAATTGCTGTCAAGCGCAGTGGCTTCGTTCCTGCTGCACTCATACCTGGTATTCCAGATGCTACATTTGCAAGAACAGGAGAGAGAGAACAAGAATGAGACCAGTTGTCCTGGTCTGCATCAGCCTTGTGTAAACATCCCACTGGTGCTGTGAAGAAGAGTCTTGTGTTGGGAAACACAAATGCTGGGAAGATCTGTGTGGTAGTAGTAACTGAATGACTGCTGAAGTCCAGTTTTATTCTCAGTTTCATTACCTCCTGATGCCAGCATGATCATATTCACCTTTAAAATGTTGTTGTTGAGGCTGGGTGGGGTCCCTGGTTGGGTTTTGATGAGGGTTGTTGTCCCCTGTGGGTTTTGGGTAGGTCATAGCTGCCTGTGTGCTGGCTGGTGGCATGACTCTGCCTTGCTGCTCCTGCAGCAGCATGCATGAGAGTCTTTCTTCCTGCCAGATCTGACCCTGCTCTCTTGTACTTTCATGTGTTTACTTGTGTTTATCCAGCAAGTGTATCCTGGGCTGCTGGTCTCCCTTTGGGAGTTTGAGGAGTGGCAGGTGTGGTGGCTGTCCAGCTCCTTAAAGGCAGGATGGTTTGAGAGCTAGATCAGAGCAGCCATCCATCCGCCTGTGATGGGAGCCCAGGGGACCTGAGCTTCCTCCCATCGGGAATGCCTGTGTCAATTTGAGCAATTTTCCCATCAGTGCCTCAACAGTTTTGCCCTTTGAGGGAAGCAACTGAGTTGTAGTAATAATATTGTTGCAGCTGCCACAGGCTAGGACCTTGAAGCCTGCTGCTTCTTCAGATGTGAAGAAAAGCTTGTGTGCCCAAGGCACATCTTTTCTGTGATAGCTTGTGGCCTAAGAAGTATTCTGCCTCCCTGCAAATCTTTCTTTGCTTTATTATCTAGATAAAAATCCTGTGGGTCCTCTGGCCCCTCACATCAGCCTGCTCTGGCAAAACAAACTTTATAACTTGCCCAGAGTCAGGAGTAAAGATTTTTACAGCAGGTTGGCTGCTTTTTACCTTGAAGTGCTTTGTGGGAGGAGAGTTATTTATCTCAAGGCAGCACTTTGTTTCCTTTCCTTTTTGTGTGGCTCCCACGATTCAGAGCCTCGCGTTTGAGACACTGTTTGTAGGGCTCCATGCAGTATTTGCAAGAAGGAGTAAGAAAACACTAATAAGGATCAGAGAAAACTGAATGCATTTGGTGGGCTGTGTGTAGGGGTCTTCTCCTCCCCCACACACTCCTTCTTTTTTGCCTCTGATGTGATACTTTGAAAAAAGAGAGGAGCAAGTGTAGGAAATGCCTCCAGTTACAGTGTTAGCTTTGCCTCAAAATACTGTGTATTTCTTCACTAAGGTGATGATGACATCTGATGACATCTGGGACATTTATTGATGGTTTCAGTGCATGTTATATGAAACCAAAACACTAAAGGAAGATTAATGAAAGACTGACAAATGAAGAAATAGAAACAAAAGTGTCCAAGGGCTGTAAAAACATGACTTTCACCCTGAAGAGCAGAGGATAGCCTTGGCTGCAACAGGGCAGAAGGTTCCCCTTCTCTCCCCCCACCTTTCATTCATACAGAAATAATGGAACATTTTGGAATGAGTGCTCTCACTAATGTTTTCACCAGTGGTTTCTTGGCACGGACATATCCAATCTCCAGCTACTGTTTGCTTGTGAAAACAAGTCTTTCTCTTTTGAAAAGTGGGCAAGCACTGATGTTTGGAGGTGTTTAAACACTCTCTTGAAGATTCCTCATGTCACCTTTGAGTTGACTTCTTCATTGCTTATTTTCAGGTTTTGCCTGTATTCGTATTCTGTGTAGGGACTCTGTATAAATCATCTCAATGTAGCCAGAGAGGAGACCAGAAGAGAGGATTAGTCTCCTCATTAATAATGGCACTGGAGTCTGTCATGATGATATTGAGGTTAGCAGCAATGTTCACTGAGCAGGGCAGAGATTTCTGTGCCCTCAAGAATCTCCGAAGAGAAACCCGATCATCTGCGCTCATGCATCTACTTTGCGTACTCGCTCTGACTTGCAGTGTGGGTGTCTTTCCCTGGCAAATGATCTCTTACTTCAGGGCTTGGATCTCAAACAGCTTGCAGTGCAGTTAAGGGCTTGATCATGGCCAGTGCTGGCTGCCCACAGCTTGTCCAGGCTGCTGCTGCTTGCACAGTGGCTCGCAGGATCAAGCCCATAATGAAGAACGTTTTAGTAGTGTGGTTATCCTCTTTGACTTAGGTTGCCATTGTTTGCTCTGGGATGCAAATGTAGGCTTCTGCCTTTGTGTGACCTCTTTGAGCTGTGTTTCTTCAGTCATTATATCAGCCATTAATGTACTTTGTACAGACTATTATTTTGTCTCCTCACTTGCTTATTTTCCTTGACTGTTTTACCCTTCTCATCCCTTAAGGACCTCATCCACTGCTCTTCTGGGTAGGTTTTTTTACAGCCTTTACTGTCCCATGCGGGTTTTACAAGGCTGCTTGTCCTGGTTAATAACTGCATTAAGCACATAGAGTAATTTACCAGGATTGGGGTTTTTTTCTATTACAACATACAGACTTTGTCCACTATATTTCTGGGGCTAAAATGCTGTTTCTGGGAAGGTGGCCTTGAGCCAGAGGGTTTTCATCATCATGGAGAATGGTCTGTGTTTGTTCAGAAATCCAGTGATAGATCTCTCTGCTCAAGCTCCCAGTTCACTGAAGCACAAGCAGTGCTGGCCCAGCATTGCCTCAACCTGAAGTGCAGCTGCTCATCTTGGATCACAGGTGGAGTTTATTTTGTATGTGCTGCTGTGGAACGGTGCCGGCAAACCCTGGAGTGTTACGGAATGAAATCCACGTCTGTTTGTTTGTTTGTCTTTTTCAAGTACCCTGCCCATCCCTCTCCACCAAGCAATACAAACACCTCCATTGCCATACACAGGAACGGAGTAAATCAAAGCCCCAGAAACAGCAATGGGCTCAGGTGGTTTTGCTTTTAGTCTTGATGTTGCTCTCTTCCTTACTCTTTCCAAACATTGTCTATTGCAACTTTGTGCTTTTGTTGTGACCAACCACAATGTAAAACAAATTTGAGCTCACAACATGATTGTTCCAATAATAGGTGATATTTTAATGCAGTACTGATCTAGCTGGTAACGCTTATTAAAACGGGAGACTTCATTATAGAGTAAAGTTGTAGTTTTAAATTTGCCTGGCTCTGTTTGAGATTGAGACAGCTCAAAACACTTAGAACATGTAAGTACAGGCTTCCTCTGCCATCTCCTTGGCCTCAGCTGTTCTGAACATGCAGTGGCACACGTGCTTATGAGTTGGCAAGATCCAGGACTGCAATGGGTCAGGCAAATACAAAGGAAAATGAGTATTATATTAGAAAGATAATTTTCATGTGTCACATGAAAAAAAAAACCCAGAAAACCAAAACACAGCCCTCCCCAACCACAATGAAAACAGTGCTGGCCAAGCCTTGGTTTTGTATTAATTCCAATGAAACCTAGTCACACTTTTCTTTGATCCTACTTTGTCTCCGATTTCAGTGAATTGTTTTGGTGGCATGATCTGAAACTCTTCAAAGATCCAGGAACCAAATAATGATTTGAGCATAGCCATTACTATAGGAATGTGCATTATAGATATCTGGAGTATTAAAATTGCCCTGCATAAATGGAAGAATCGGAACTAGCAATCTTATTTTACTAAAATTTCTTTGTTTTCTATTTCTGTACTCCAAAATTGAACAAATTAAATAAATAGAGAGACTTGGTGGGAATTAGTGCACTTGCCAGGTACTTTTGCACTTGGGGCATTTTACAGCAGGATTTACTTGTGTGCAGCAGCAATTTCTGTGGCCAGTTACAGGCTGCAAGAGGTAAGAAGCAGAAAGTTTGTTTTTAGCAGAGCTGACAAAAAGGATGTAGGCTACAATTCCAAAAGGTTTGCAACAAATCTGTGTAGATGTTTAATGATTTTAATCTCTGCAGAAGGTTGCTTTGCAGAGATTGCCACAGATCCAGAAAAGCTTTTAAGGATACAGAGTAGGCTTTTACGACAGCCCCAGCTGGACACCTTCTGTGCTCCTGCCTCAACTGGTATGAGTAGTGTTCCCTGGCTTCTGCAGATGCAGTTGCCTCTCTTCTGGCCCTTGGGGCATTGCCAGTCTAGCTTTGACAGGAGGAAAAACAGCTTTATTAATATACTGTATCCCAGGGTGTGAAATATTCTCCCGTTAGTTGTACTAGTGCTCTTCTAAAGGATGCCCTTCTTGGGTTGGCCTGCACTGCCTCTGTCCTGTGTATCAGATTTCACTGTGCACCCTGGCAGCAGAGGTGTTTGGGGACCTTTCACTGGGCTCACTGAAAGGTTTCTGCAGCCTCTCAGCTGGAAAGGTCCAGTTTATAGCAATAACTTTCCCTAGCCCTTGGCTGGGAAGAGGCTGCTGCTTGTACATTTCTTACAACAGCAAGAGCCTTGTTGTCATCTTGCTATTTGAGCAAGCCAGTCTGCTTGGGGGAGAAAGACTCAGAAGGCTTTGCATGGTCCCTGTAAACTTGAAGTAGCACTAATATATTGCCCCAAGTGGTTGCATTGGCCTCCAATCCTAGGGAGAGAAAGTGGGACATCAGAGTCTTGGTGATTGCATCTGGACCAGTATTTAGAAGTGGTGTGTAACAAACATTAACAGCTTTTCCAGTTGAATTGGAATTTGGAATTTTCTTCCTGCTTGAGGTGTTAACCCCTTATCTGAACAGGAATGAGTTGTATGTGTTGTTTTGGTGGAGAATGCAGAGTGCATTGTCATTTAAGCTGACAGAAATTTGAATGCTCTGTTCTGAAGCAGTGTTACCATGCCATGTGAGAGATGCACTGAGTGAGGATCCTTTTGATTTGTGTTCTGAGCAAACACAGAATTCACCTCTGTGAGTTGCAATAAAGTAGAAGTTGGGAGGAAGGAGTATTATCAGGAGTCTAGTTAGCAAAACTTCCTCCTGACGGAGACAGCAGATCTCATCCAAATTTGCATGAGGATACCATGTCAAACCGAGAAAGAAATCAAATCTCCTGACTGTATTCTGTGCATCCATCGTCATGAGGCCACTCTTCTTTCATTTTTGTCCTTACACAGGGAAATTCAAGAATCTCTGTCGTCCCTGGGGTGCTGTGGTATGGTCTCCCACTACTCTTGGGCGTTCTGCTTTCAGCGCTGGAATGTTTCTGTGCCTGTCGCTCGCTCAAGGATTTAAGCCATTTATTTTGTTTGTTTATAATAGAGTTCTGGTGGGAAGACAGATGTTATGTGGGAAAGCTATTTTCCGGATCTGCTTATCCCTGTTATGTGGAATCTCACAGACCACCAGTAGCAAGTAGCTATTAGGCATCAGCTTTGAGAGATTGGCATTTTCAGAAGAGGAAATGTATTAGTTCTTGTAAGCAGCTTTGCAACAAACCCAATGACTTCTTGGCACACTTCCGCTTGGTGTTTAAAATGGATTGGAGTATGTCTTTGTTTCAATATAGCCATCTGACCTTTTGAAATATTAGTATTTTAGGAAATGGCCCATATTTGTTCATATCTGGCAGTAAAGAGCTGACTTGAATTCCCAAAATACATTGTCTAAGCAGCACTTAGCTGTGAAGACATGGTTCTAAATAAATCTCATTTAAATGCCTGTATTCAAAATTAAAAATCAAGGTTTTCACTTGCAGTAATCTTTCTTTATCTTGAAGTCCCAGGGTACTTCAAGGAACTTAGCAATTAAATTGTATGCTATTATGATAGCAGAACAGGGACAAGTCTTTGTGTTCCAAAGAGTTCATGTTTCAAAATATAATGTTCGAGATTTGGCCTTCATCTCTTTTCTGCTGATACTTTACAACACTGGTTTCACAACAGGCTGAGCTCACAAATTCTTAAGATTTAGGAGGAAACAATTTATTATTGTTTTATCAGAGAAGAGTCCTAACTGGGCTATCTGTGCACTTGGGAAGACTAGAAAGCTTCTTGCTCTTGGGCATCTGTTAGTCTTGTCAGGAATCTGTAGCCTTCCAAATTGCCAAGGCCACATGTGTTGAGAGAGAGCAAAGTAAACACTGTAGAAAGGCAATTTTAGCATTTCCATCTTGTTCAGCCAAAGAGATTAGACGTAGTTGGAAAATTATTTCCTCAGTAGGGGGAGGATGACCACAAAACTAGAACAATTTTTTCTTTATTTGAAGAACATTTACATAAGCACACACTGTGGTGTGTGCTCAAAAGAAGAAAAACTCTTAATTTTTTGGCTGCTTCTGATCCATCTCAGGAGTAGGAAACACTACAGGGATGAGCTGTGAGAGTCTCTGGAGGCCTCATGCCACTCGTTTTATCACTGTGGTCTGGTTTATTCTACTCAGTTTGGGACAGAAGATGCCATGTGAGCTCACAGCTTGCCTTTGCATATGTGGCAATGGAAAATGGGAAATATTCTTCTCCTTGCTTTCTGCTTAGGACCAGATTTAGTAGCATTTAGCAGGAAATTGCTTTAGGCATGGAAGTTAGATCTGGAAGGGTTGCAACAATTAATATTTTTCATTTCTTATTTCAGCCCTGGCCATAATTTGGTGCTCTACTGAACATGTTGGTCAGTTGCTTGAGCTCCTCATGCTTCTCCTCCCATTTCAAAGTGCAAATTACAGTCTTTTTTTCTGAGAAATATTGTGGGGAAAAATCCAAGTACTGATTGTCAGGTGCTGAGCAAAAGCCCGTTAGAATCATAGCACATTTAAAAAAATATTTTTTTTTCTTCTATAGTTACTGTAAATGTAATCCAAGTAATGGGAACCTGTGGCTTTTATGTAGAGCAGATCCATCTCCCAGGGAGCACTGGTTACTGGAAAACCATGTTTCGTGAGGTGTTATTTATTTGTTTCACAGTTGTTGACAGAGATACCAAACACTTGGGCTTTTTATTAGTCTTTGGTCAGTATCTGCAGGCAGGATGGAATGGGGTTTTGGCATTTTTTGCCACTCAGTGTGTTTGATTGCAGCCCTTGGAGCTGTGGCATATCTGACAGTAGGCTTAAGGATTCAAGTTAATGGTGTACAGAATTGGTCTTCCTTGAGGCCAGCTGTGCATGGGATCTAACAGAGTGAAACAAGACATTTCTCCCTTTGCTTCCCAAGGGTGGTGGTGAGTATGTTTAGAATCTGGAAATAAAAATTGCACTTCACATCTGCTGAGGAACCATGGCAGGACTTTGTCTGGCTTGAACCCTGACAGTAAATCTCTCCTTTGACAGAAACCTGTCCTAGGCTGTTCCCCTTCAGGTTTCTTCTGTGCCTGAGGCTTTGACAAGGTGACATGAAGTTCCTCCTTGGGAAGAGGGGCACAGTCCAACGCCAGCCTTGCCTTTTGGGGATTGGTGTGAGTGGCGAGGGACTGAAGCAAAGCTCATGTGACTTTTGCCATGCAGATGGAGTCAGTTCTTTGTGAACATCTGTGTCCTTCTGCCTTTTCCTCCCCCAGCTGAATTAGTCACAGAAATATAGTACCATTGGGCTTTCTTTTAGAAAATGTTCATAAGAGGTTTTCAGTTATGCAGAAACAGCTACCTGGTACCCAACAGAGAGTATCTAAAAGGTGTTTTGCAAAGTATGAACATATTAATTGCTACAATTAGGCCTTTTTTTTTGTTTGTTTGTTTCCACAAAAGTATTAAATGGGCAAGTAATATATAAGCAGTAAAAGTATATTAAAAAAAACCCCAACCCTGCAATAATTTTCTCTTTTCCTTCAACAGACTTACATTGGCAGTGTGGTGATATCAATAAACCCCTACAGATCTCTACCCATTTATACTCCAGAGAAAGTGGAAGAATACAGAAACCGAAACTTTTATGAACTCAGTCCTCACATGTAAGTACAGCAAAGAAATTTTAGTTTTCATTCTGTCCAGGAACAGATGGTACCAGCTGTCTCTCTCCTCAAAAGATCTGTTGATTAAAGCAACCAAAATGAAAATCACACCACCACTCCCCCAAAATGAATTTTTATTAGCTCAGCCATATTTTACAGTGAAGTTAAAATGAGTTACTCTTTTTCTTTCATGCACTTAGGCCCTGGTATGTGTATTTCAGAACATTCCTCCCTAACTGTTAGCAGTAGCCAGTATTACAGCACTGGGAAGTAAGCAGTCTGTTTTCAAGGAAATCTGTTTCTTTCTAAGTCCAGATGCCTCCTGGAAGTCTTGAGGTGTTAAATATGTTTGAATCATATAGTGTTACTTTTGATATTTGAAACTACTAATTTATCTTTATGCAATGCAGAAAAAAACCCCTCTCATGATGAATGCAGAAACGTGTTGGATATGTCTAAATGGTAACTGTGGGAAAATTAAAGCTTGGTCTTCTCTGTGCTGGCTGGAAATGAGCTCATTCACAGAGGACAGCCAGAGCACCCTAAATGTATAATGCTAACTTTAAGACTGAAATTAGGATGAATAATAGGGCAAGGTGCTGTTTGCACCTTGTGGGGTGGCTGACAGTAAAGGTATGTGGTCTTCAAGGTCTGCATATTGCAGTAATCATTTTATCTTGCCAGTTTTAGAGGTGAGGCTGGAGCCAGCTGTTCCTTCCCCCCTCAGTGTGACACTGGGAAGAACTGTTTCCAGCTGGTTGTAAGGTTGCACCTGACTCTTCAGCCACAAATTCAGGAGACTGACTTGGTCAATCAGCGGTCAGATAAATGTCTAAACAGGGCCATACATTTATGCATCTTCCTTCAGTGTTAACTTTTAGGTTAAATGAAAATTATGTGTACAAAGTGTCCTGGAAATTATTTAGTTAACTGATTAATTTTTTGCCTTAACTGTTCATCTGTCACTCTCCCCGAAGCATAGTCTGAAATGCAAACAGCCCAATAATCAGATCAAATAGGCTTCTGGTAGTTCTTGGACCTCTTGGTTCTGAACTCTGGCTAAATTCAGATTTTCTTTGCTGTTTTGTTTAGCCCAATTGCTTGCTAAATTGACACAGTTCCTTGCTAAAAGAACTTTCTGCTCTGCTAATTTTGTTCAGCTGCATGAAATTTGCTGTCAAATGATGGAGTATTTTAAAAATAAAACCTGTGAATTAAAGTTTGTCTGACATTCTGAAAGTCAGTGTATGTACTTGGTTACACCTTGAATCAAGTACATAGTAATATATTGATCTCCACATTTTTCTGTCTCTCTTGAGAGATGGTTTTTCAGAACAGAAATGGTCAAGAGTCATTCTTGTGTGTATTATGAGAGTCTGAACTTGGTAGAAAAGTATTTCATAAACGTCATTCATCACTAATGACAATAATTGTATGGTCAGGTTCCCACCTCACAGCAAGGACTTCTGGAGCCCAAACACTAGAAATCTACTTAAAGAGCAGGAGACTGAAGTGAGAAAATATTGACTTGTAATTTTTGTAATGAGATCTCAATTGCTTGATAGTAATAGATTTTTCCTTGCAAGTTTGGATAGAGTCCCTGTTCAAGAAAAGTGTAAGCCTAATTTGTTTTGGACAGATATGTTCTCTTCACAAATTTTCTTTATTTTATATTGCTTCTGTGTGAGAGTTTTTTCTTCTGACACCTGCTAAGTGGACAAAATATCTTTAAAAATAAAGGCTTAGGAAATAATCTTTGTTATGGTTTCTATTACTGATACATCATTTCCTAACTGCAGAAATATAAGATGATCTTACTTTGTGGTGACCTTGCTTCCCTCACCACCTGTCTCTAGATGCTTATGGGAGCTGCAGAATCAGGAGAGTCACTTTTGGCTCTGCTAAAATTGGTTTTGTGTATGGTCGCTGCAGGAAACACACTTTAGGGGGTGAAAAATCTGTTCAGGTGTTTTCTTAGCCCTAATCTGAAAGAGGAGGGAGGGAACACCTCGTCCTCTGTTCTGTGTTTCCTCAAGAGCGTCTGTGAGAGTGACTGATGCTTTCAGTGACGCCAGTTAACACTTAATTGCAGGGCTTGGACAGGGTTTGTTTTTCTGGTTTTTTTTTTTTTTTTTTTTTTTTTTTAAATAATCTCTGGAAACTAGAGTAGGGCCACAGTCACACTTTGAATGGGCTGCCAAACTGAATTGCTGAGAGAAAGTTTCTGGTCAGGTGATTTTGGATAGCATCCTAGCTGATAAAATTTGATCCAAGAGGTTTTTATTTTAATAGTTCATTCCTTCCTGAGTGCATTACTGTGCTACTGTTGTTGTGGCACCATGTAATAAAAGTGTTATTTTTCTAGGTCTCCTGGAATGCTTGATTTCATAGTCTGTGGCTATTTGCATAGGTGTAATAGGAAGTTTACCAAGCTCTTTAATTGCTGGCTTGTTGTTTTTGTTTTAATGTTGTTAATCTTGCTGGTTTTGTCTTTATCTTCAAGGCAGGATCAAACTTGTCTCTGGCTTGGCAGGGCAGAGTATGACATTTCAGTGTTCAAACAGTTTGCTTCTTGATTTGTGCAGCTCTTACACTTCTGTTCTGCTCTCTCAGTTGATGTAATTACTCTTTCAGTTGATGCAATTGCTCCTTTGCTTACCTTGTGGCTGAGCTAGTCATGAGAGCAAACCAAGCTGTCTATCTTGCTATTTTACATTGATTTTCACTGGTGACAATGGCAGCTGCTGGCGTCTTTGAAGTGAATGCAATGGGAAATCAAATAGATTATCATCCCACATATTTATAACCATCATGTGTATTGCTTCCCTACCAGTAACAGATTTGCACTGAGGGGTTGGAGAGTAGGTGCTTTCTTGAATTTCTCTTTTTTAACCTTGTCTCCTGGCTACTAGCAGCTCTCTGTCCCTGGCAGGGAAGGTGTCACTTGGCTTTTTGCTCCCCTTTATGGTCTGAGATGCCCTACCTGCTTGCTCTAAAAGAATTACAGATCATTTTAAGTTGAGGGACAAAATAAAAGTAGCAACTGTATTGTTAATGGCCAGCTACAGTCAAATAAGAGTTCAGTCCCCGTGCATGTTTCTTAGCTATGCACTGAAGTATTTAGGGTGACATTAGAAATCTGGAGGTGGCATTTATCACACACTTAATGAATTCCACTTAGGCAATTTGCAGTACTTTCTTTTTTTTAGTTATTATTGATTTTTTGAAATCGACATTTCTGACGTTTTCTGAATAGTTTTACAAATAAAGCTTTCAAATTTAGACTTAAATTTACCCAGGCAGCTCCAGAAAACCAGCTTGCCTTAGTATGGGATATGAGCACAAATATACCAATGGGATACCTGTTAAAAGGCAGTAATGAGGAACTTATTAATGTTCCTCATTTCAGTTATTGTCATGTAGATAATTATTGGGATAAATCATTATCCTGTGGATATCTGCAGTTACTCTGACAATGGATACAATTTGCTGTTTCCTTTTCAACTTTTGAGCCAATGTAAATGCTGAATATTGAAGTTAGATTTTTGCTTCTGGCTCTTTTTCTTTTTTGCTGGTGTTAAAGGATCGGATGTCTTCAGGAACACCAAAGTTTCAGTAACTCTTTACCCTCTATGATGTAAAAAAACCATTTTGTTTCTGGAGGGTGTGATAAAGCTCCAGCTGTGAAGGATAATTTTTACCTGTATGTAAAAGTAAGCTTTTACCCTTAGGTAGCAGAGTGGTAAGATGCATAGTAGCAGTCTTTGTGGAAGAAGGTGATGGTGGAATGAGAGCCTGTGACATACTTAAGTGACCTTCATTGCCCCAGAATGTTTATTTTAACATTTCCGTTTCAGTTTGTAGTTTCCTAATCTTTGTTTTCTTTCTTTTTCTTTTTTTCTCTTTTTTAACCACCCCACCATGGTTTTCTTCACCTTGCAGTATCTGATTTTACAGACAATTTGTTCTTATTCCTAATAATTCCTGACTTCTCCAGAGACTTGGTCTTTGAACTCGTTCATGTGGCTCAGCAGAATTCTGCTTTCAGGAGAGATCTATGGCTGAGGGAAAATGCTCACTTCAGAGGTTAGTTGGCATAATTGACCACTGGGCAGGGAGGGAACATCTGTGACTGGTGGAAATCATAAATAGCAGTTAGAGAAGACTGTGAGTACCTAGTTGTTAAACCCATGCTTGCAGTGAATTGAAAGAAGAAGAGGGGGGTGGAGTCCTACAGAGAACCTTGAAATCTTTTTTTGGTAGGGCTGAGACTTAGGATTCTCTTAACCTCTGTAGAGAGGCAGAGCTGGACGTGGTGTGCCCATGAATGTAAGTCCCTCAAGCATAGAGGTGAAAAGGGGATGAGACACCACACTTGCTTCAAGGGCCAGAAGGATTTATGACTGAGAAGAGCCTCTTCTATTGCAGTGTTCTCTCACACCAATCATGGCATGCACAGTTTTCTACATTTTGCACTTGGTTGAGACATCATAAGTCCTTCTGAGGAAACAAGAGTTTTGAGGAAGGCAGTTGTGATGTGGCCATACTGAAGTGAATGACCTCTGAAGAGGCATTTTGCCAGTTTGAGGGCTTAGGGTATAAAACAGGGTTTCTTCCACATACAACAACTAATTTAGCTTTTCCTGAAATTTGAGCAGGGCTCTTTTAGTGGGTTTGGATAGCACATATTGCAGCCATCTCGCCCCAGTGCTCCAAAATTGCATATAGTCTTGTTCACAAAAACAGTATTTTCTTGTTTGCTGCTGGTTTTAGATTGCATGAAATTTTCTAATAATGCAGAATAATACAGGAACTGATTTATAGCAGGATGTGTGGTTGTAAGAAGCTCCAGAAATGCACCCAACACCCAAGAAGTATAAACAGCCTGAAAAAGCAGCATATATATGAATGTCATGCTCTATTTCAATTTTCAGAATATTCTGGAGCGACATTTAGACTGGATTCCAAAGTTTGGTGGAACAAGCCTTTCTGTTGGCCCTCTAAGTAGCTCAGTCTAAATTAAGAACTGAAAAGGCCCTTTAAATTCTTTTTTGCCGGGCCCTGGTGCTGTCATTGTTCTGTTGGTGCCCAGGACACGGGATGTCCAGGACGGGAGCAGACAATGCCGTGTAGCAGCAGAGCTTCGTGCAGGTGGGCTGGGGCTGGCAGGGCTGCTTGCACACAGCCTGCCTGGAGCCAGGCTGCATTTCTGTGCTCTTGTGGCATTTAAACACTTCCTAGCCTAGGAAGGAGTATATATAGAGACCTCAGGGGTTATAAAAAGCATCAAGGCAAAACTGCCTCCCAAAATACTCCAGAAGATGGAGAGTGCTGGCTGCCTCTGGTCCCACCCTCCCTCATCTCCCGGTCTCTCAGAAGCTGCAGCAGTGTATTGTGCCGTGACAAAAGCATTCAGAAGCACCGGTTCTGCTGGCTCACAGACCCTTTGAGTGTCCCCAGCCACAACAGCTGGCAGTGCTGTCAGTCCCAGCTCCTGAGGTGCCACTGCCAGAGGCCCCCTCTCTGGGCAGGACCCACCTGGCTCCAGGAGAGCCTGCTCGTCCACCAGTGTCTCCTTTGGAGAGCTGTGTGTGGTCCTAGCCAGCCCTCATGTGCCCAGTGGGCTTCTTGAGGAAGAGGAATGCAAGAATTTGGGTACCTTTAAAACACTGTGAGTTTCTAAGGGAAACACTTGAGATCTGTTCCAGATGCTTCTGTAACTCTATAATTGTTGTCATGGTTTACAAAGGAAAATAATCTTGGAGCATCCCTCATGAATTAACTGCTGGCTTAGAGCCTTAACAAAATAATTTTGTTTTCAGAACTGTTTTCAAATATTTACTCATACTCCTGTACACAACATACTTCACATTTGACTTCAGTCATGTTGGGGATGGAGAGTCAAATGTTTTTGGTTATCTGTGACAATCTCTCCCTCTTCCTTTTTCCACCCCCCCTTGCATGTGAACGTATTTGTTATAGTCTGTGTTTATTTGTAAGGATAGAAAAGTTTGGAACTTGGTTAAATTATTAGACTGAAGATAATTTAAAAAAAAAAGTGCCAGAATATATGTTGGGGATGTGTGTAAATGGTTCAGCAGTCTAAACTAATGGTAACTTTTTTGCCAGATCCCATTTCTGTCATTTTCCTGGAACTGGATTGTTCTGTCTAGAATTTATATTATGACATTGATATTTTTAGGTCCTAAAATACCGAGATTTTTTAAAGCTAATTCACATTGTCACATGAAGTAGAATGTTCAATAGCTTCATTTTTTTCTTTCATTAGAATTTTGAGACTTTTTGCACACTGAAAATAATGAGTTGTACTTAAAAAGGAGAAACTACTGTGTTTCCTTTCTTAAATGTAGTCTGAAAAGTGAGGACAGGTAGAAGCCCTGTCAAAAAGGAGACAAATCCCATTTTATGCACTGTATATACATAGACTAGAATTTTCATTATGCCTTTCCTGCACTGGCAGCCTGGTACTCTCTTTAAGGTCTGGGATTTCAAATTGCATGTAAGAACAGCTGTTGTTCTTTCATTGGAAGTGTCTCATTGTGTTTAATGGTTGTCTTTTTTTCTTCTTTTTTTTTTTTTTTCCTTTAAGCAATTTAGAGCCCACTAGAAAATGCCCATCTGCTCTGCTAGGAGCCTTTGTTGTGATTTTCGATCTAGCATCAACAAGGTTGATGTTTAAAGCCCTAAAGAAACACTAGTGAAATTTCAGATACAGTACCACTGTTAACAGCAGATAATTTCCCATTCAATCTCTTTTTACCAGCACCTTTATGCAAAAGACTCGTTTTATTCAGCTCTGGGTACAGCATGGTTAATGTAGTTTGGATTAAGGATAAACTTTTTCATGTTAGGAATCAGGAAATACAGTCTTAATATTTACAGTCTAGCACACTGAATAATCTTGTAGTTATGTTTTGAATAGATAACAGAGCTGGGACTCGGGTTTACAAACAAAGGTCTGAACTACAAAGACAGTTTAATTGTGGTCATTTCAGTAAATTAGTTTGAATCTGCATTTTTTCTTCCATACAGCTTCCATTTTACATACTGCAGAAATGATTTTTAGTTGCTAAACCTTGTGGAGTTCAAGCTGCAACTGGTCTTAATTACTCCAAGATGATTCTTAGTGAGGATGTAGTGAGGATGAGAACAAATATGTGCAGTTGACATCCTCCTTGAGCATCAGCATTCCAAGCAAGGACGTAGATGCAGTAAATTGTTACTGGAAATAGTCCACATGGGCTGAATTGGAGCCTCATGTTTGAGCAGCCTGAAGGAGGCTTTTCATTTCTTGCTTTGACCATTCGTAGAAATATAATTTTGGACACATGTCCACAAATCCCATTCACAAACTTGAGGAAATGGCATTTAATAGACTAGATAGACACGTTAGCTCAATGTTGTACCTGAGCTAACAAGCTCTCCAGAAGCTCAGATAAGCTTCAGAGCCTACTTTGCCCAGGGGTTCATGGCAGGGACTTTATTTGGAAAAGAGAGCTGGGAGGCAGAAATTAAGTTGTGTAAGTTAACTTCTTAACAAACTACTTGGATTGTTAAGAGAACTTAAGAGTTACTTGCAAAATCAAAAAGGATTCAGTAACACCTCTGAGCAGAGTAGCAGCATAACTATGTAATTACATAGTGTTGACATTGCCTTTCAGATGTTTTCCAGATAAGTGAATTACTTTTATTTGCAGCTCTGTCACTGCTGTCTCCGATAAACGTGTGGGCAGCTGCATTCTAGCCTTTGTTACAGAGCCTGGATTTCAAATCTGGTGATTGGCAGCTGAGTTTGGCTTACAAATAGCTCTGAGGATGTGAGAATACTCCTACTGCCCCTCTGTCCTGCTCTGTGAGACCCCCCTGCAGGGCTGCTCCCAGCACAGGAAGGACAGGGACCTGTTGGAGGGACTCCAGATGATCAGAGGGATGATCAAACCTCTCCTGTGAGGAAAGGCTGAGAGATAGGGGATTGTTCAGCCTGGAGAAGAGAAGGCTTTGGGGTGACATAATTACAGCCTTTCTGAAGGGAGCCCACAACAAAGGGGGACAGAGGGACTTTGGACAAGAGCATGAGGTGACAGTTCAAGGGGAGCTGGCTTCAGGCTGAGAGTAGGTTTGGCTTGGATATCAGGGAGAAATTCTTTGCTGAGAGACTGGAACAGTTGCCCAGAGAAGCTGTGGCTGTCCCATCGCTGGAGATGTTCAGGACCAGGCTGGATGGGGTTTGGAGCAACCTGGTGTAGCTAAGGTGTCCCTGCCCATGGCAGAGAGGTTGGAACAAGATGACGTTCAAGTCCTATGATTCTCTGATTGTATTTCTCCAGTACCAGGATATGAATTTGGTGGAATGCTTGGCATTTTTTTCTGCTGGTTTTTGAGATTTTGTAGCTCTCAGGTATGTGCTGCATGCTGGAGTATAATTGTGCTGGATTATTTCTTTGTGAGGTGAGACCTTTTAAAACACGTCCCTTTCTGTGCAGTGAGTATGTGAAACTGTGCACCTCTCTTTGCTGTTTTTCTCTCCCTGAGTACATGTTCTCCTGGAACATGTTTCTTTACTTTAGAATAAAAGAATAAATTTATTTTTCTCTCTCGAGTTAGCAAAGTAGAACAAATTTGTTTGGAAAGCGCTGATAGTTCTGCAATAAAATTATTTGAAGTGAGAGAAGACCCTGCATGCACACGTGGTATCAATAAACCCTGCATGGTTCCAAAACTTGACTTGCTGTATCTCTGCTGTCACTGGATCAGGAGGAAATTACTTATTTCTGCCTTCTCACTTCAGGATGCTTCTTAGGGTTGCAGGAGAAAAAGCAGGGTTTTCTATTTGCTAAGCAGGAGAGAATGTTTTTTTGAGGCAGAGACAGGGAACACTATTTGCTAAACATTTTTACATGTGAAACCATAAGAGCAACGCTCTGCCCTTCAGTGCCCCAGGAAAACCCCACAACCAGCACAGCCCTGTTGTGGTTTCCTTTGCAAGATGAAGAAGTCACTGGAGTTTTTGAACAGAGCAAATCAGTGCTCTGCCACTGTCTGGGAACAGCACACACTGTAAGTCCCCAAAATACATGCTATTTCTAAATTAAAAAGAAAGGAGAAAAGTAATTGGTTGTATATTCCTGTCTGTATAGGACTAAAAAAGTTGTGATGATTGTTCCCCTAACAGGATTATGGAGTCTTGTCTTCTAAATATCCACCTTAACCTGTCTTGTTATTTCGGAAATAGCTGTGAATAATTTTAAGGACCCCTTTTTAACCACTATCTGTGTTTTAAAAATGAGGAATAATTGGTTTGCATTGTTTCATTTTGATGGAAAACGTATTCTTTGTAGTCAGCTAAGACAAGATGAATTACAGTTTTTTGGGGGGTGTTTACTGATAGCATGCTATTGTCATGGTGTGGCAGCATAATGAAGGGATTTCTTGCTCTGCAGAAAAAGATTTTATTTATGTAAAGGTTGGTGAAAGCTGAACTGAACATGTGTGTTTGGTAAGTGAATTTCCCTGTGTTTCAGGCACATTCTGTATTAGGTACAGAAACGAGTTCATTTTTCTGTAAAAATATTGAGAGTCTCTATATTTCAATGCAGAAAGGGAATGACTGTTTTCTCCTGCTCCCTTTTTCCTCCCTATCCCAGCAGCCCTTTATTTCCACACATATGCAAACGCTCAGAGGTGCAATTCAAATATGCTTCTGAATAGATGAAACAGTGAACTGGGATTTTAAACAATTTTGTGCCCTCTAGTTAAACTCTGACAGAAGCCAGGCATGGCAAATCAGTTTGCTCCTGTCTTCCCTTTCTGTTCAGCTGTCTGACCCCTTGCTGCTCCATTTGAACCAGGGAAGTGGAATAAATCCTAAATTTTACAAGTCCAGCCTCAGGGACTGGGAAGCTTCAGAAAGTATGTGGAGAAAAACGAGGAGCTTGCCATCAGCATTTCTGCTGTGCTGTGGAGCTGCTTCTCTTCTTGTGTCTGCAGGCTCCTCCAGTGTGTTTGGGATGGCAGTTCAGGGAAAAACCTGCAGCTTCTGATGCAGAATATGGCTACCAGGAAGCTTCAGCCAAGTGTTTTTGCAGTATGAACACAGAGTGTAAGGACTTGGCTGGTTTAGGCAGTCATTAAATCAAGCATGCAATTGCTGATTCATCCTAGCAAATAAACATCTAATTAAATCTGATTTTTGATGAAACAATAGAAAACACTTCCTGTACTTCCCTTCAAAGATATCATAGCCCAACAAAATTATGGATTTTGTGAACAAAAAAGCCTTTTTCCTCAAGAAACTTGAAACCTTTGCAGTGCAGGTGGCAGCGGACTGACTTGGGGTAGGTGTGTGGGAGGCCTGTCCATGTCCTCCTGTGTGACCATGTAGGAGCTGGTGCCTGCCTTGGATAACACAGCCTGGTGTTTGGGTCAGAGAGTGTTTGGGGTGACAGGCTCATCTGGTTAGTGCTGTGGGACTGGGACCTACTGGTCCATGCTGGACTGAACCCACAGAGTGTTGGAATGGGTGAGGAGGTGATGGTTGTGTGCTATCCAGCTGGCTGATGTAATTTCAAGGAAATGGGACTAATCAAAAAGGGAATCCAAGCCAAGCTGGAAAGCAATGAGATACTTGCTTCCCAGCCCCACCTCGATTTATATGTGTCTTCACTTCAATGGCATGAACCTGCTCCAAACAGGAGTTTGCTATTTTAGGTCCCTTCTTTAGGCAAAGCCACGAGCCCTGTTTGTGTGCACTGCAGGTGTTTGTGGTGGGCACAGCTGGCACTGGCCCACGTCAGCTCACTTTGGTGTACCCTGGAGTGCCCAGCTCAGCCTGGTGCTCCATGGAAAATGTGTCAGGGGGTCAGGGGATGGGCTGTGGGCTTGGTTATCTGCAGCACCAGGGTTCTGCCTGCTGCTCCCTGCATTCCTTGGAGGACCCAGCGTCGGTGCCATGCCCAGGCCACTCTCCCCACACTCTCCTGGGTGTGTTTCACTGCCAGCTGACAGCACTGAGCTCTGGGATGGGATGTGGCCATGCTTGTTAGGCTTGCTAAAACTCAGAGCGCGACTTTATTTTGTAGTCTGGATTGGCAAGTGGCATGGTCGTCCTCAGCTGCAGAGATCCTGTTTTGCACTGGTTGAAAGAAAATAAGGCAACAGCTGGGTCGCAGGCTCCCGGTAAAAGGCACTTCTTGTTTTCCATCACATTAATGGCAGCTCTAACAAGATGTCTTGGATGTTGTTGAAACAGGCAGAAAATCAATTGCTGCATTTTTGGCTTTTCTGTATAGTGCTGGGGAAAGATCACTGTTGGCTTAAAAAATCTTTTTTTTTTTTTTCCTTACAGTAAGAGCAAGTGATCAAAACTGATAAGGCCTCCCTTAGAATGGAAATGTGTTCCATCCTGTGAGAGGGAAAAGGACCAGGTTTTGGTGAGCTGGGAGGTTGTGCAGGCACAGTATTTTGGAAGAAGTATTGTCTGAGCCTCTCCATAGGGAGGTTTTGGAGTTGAAGTTCATTGAACACACCTTAGATCTGCCTCAGTCTCAGAAAGACAAGATTTTCAGCAAGAACTTTTTTCTTTTTGTCCAGACCTCAGAATATTGGTCTGAGACAAGTCTTCTGCTAAACCTGCAGTGTATATATGAGCATCAGAGGTTATATTATATTCCCAGTCTATCAGAAAATAAATCTCTCTGGCTTAATATTAGCCTGTGTACTGAAGTGTTCTACTCATGAAAATTGAGTGGCTTTGTCCTGTTCCCCTTCCCTTGTGTAAATTATTACTGCTTCTTACAAATCCAATGGGCTGATTTGCACAGCTTTGGGCTTTATTCTGCATCTAATAATGTCACAGTGGCTCAATAACAAAAGTGAATAACCAAGTGGGGAGGCCTGTGCAGGAGGTACCCTTCTGCTGAGTGTATTTCCACACAGCGTTGTTGATAAAACAGGTTTCTGTGCTCACCAGGAAAATAAAAATGGAGGATATGAATAGGAGCAAAGGCTTTCCATCTGTCTTAGTACACCTCTTTATCCTGGTGTTTAAATTTGTTTTATTTTCTTTCCCTGACTGGTATGTTTGAAAGAGCAGCTGCTTGCCTGTGAAGGTCCATCCTAGCTGATGCTCCGTCCATTCAGCTGTTGCTTTATTCTCTCCAGTGGCAGGCTAATCAACCTTTTCTTTTCAAGTGTGTCAAAGAGCTGAGCATGAGACAGTTTGTAATTATGGAAAATGGGAGTACACTTTTTATCCTTAGGGCAATTAAATGATTCTGCACTATGAGCTAATACTATAAATAATCTCTTACAGTTGTTTTTCCTGAATGGTGAATTTTCCACTGAGCTTCAATGGGTGGGAAAATATATATAGCAAATAGTGATGATTTACAATGTAAAGCCTCAAAGCACTTATAAAATCTGCTTCAACTCTTCCTAGCTCAGGTTGTTAGGATTTTAATACTGAAACAAAATGTAATTCTGATGTTTTCCCACTGCATGTCATGAGAGAAAGAAATAATTTCTTTGCTGTTACCCTGCTATTGAGCATTTCTGTGCATTCAGAAAGAGAAGAAAGGAAATTAAATGATGCTCTTAAGTAAACTTGAAGTAATTAAATTACATTTAATGTAAAATTTATATTACAAGTGCATGCACGATTTATGTATTACTGCTATTCTTTTTAGTCTAGCATGGTATATAGTTTTTGATAAGCACTGGCCTTTAGCATCCTGCCAGTGTGTTTAGACATGTTTGGGCAGAAATGAACCCTGGTACCAGGACTCTGCTTCATGAGGAATTGGAACAGTCAAAAAAAGAGGTTTTCCTCATTTCCTTAGAAAGTGGCGAACAAGTTGTCAGCCAATAGCCAAGATTAAGCAATAGATGTTCTGAAATAGGGACCCAGGGTCTCTGAATCAAAGCAACAGCTGGTGCATAAGTGAATTGACTCTACTAGTGCATGAGAAGAGCAATTGGAGAGAATTTAAAAGAGTGCTAATGAGTTACTTTTAATTGAGAATGCTAAGGAAAGTGAAAGGAAGCATGAAAATGTTATCACAAATAAGTACCAGTATCTGGCAAATACTGATCCTGGTGAGTTTGGCTTGAAGGAAAAAGGTGGTAGAAAAGCTGCTCCTGTGAAGTGAATTTCTGACTTATAAGAAGGAGATTTTTATGGCTATTGTAATTATGGGTGCAGTCTGGAGTGTTCAGCTGCTGCACTGGCTGCTTGTTTCAGGGGGAGCGGGTGGGAACCTGGTTCTTGGCTCTTCCTGACCCCAGAGTACTGCTTAACACAGAGATGCTGTTCAGATGCTGAAAATTGCCAGAGCCCCTTGGAAGTTCCTCTTGGAGGGCAGTGCTGTTTCCCTTTGTTAAGTTTTTGGGTTAGGACTTTGTGAAGGATCGGGCCATCTGGAGCTTGTGGCTGAAGAGGCCGTGCTAGAAAGAAGCAGAGCCCTCTTACTGAGCTAGGTGTGGGTGGCATTTCAATTTCAAATTGCTTCTATACTTAAGACTTAGCTAAAAGAGAGCTCCAGTAAATATTTCTGTGTTTGTTGTGGTAAGAGGATGTCATCTTCCTCCAGGAAAACCTAAAAATCAAAGGAGAGCTTATTATAAGGTATGGTAAGTGACACTGCTGAGGCACTCATCAGCTAATTTGAAACACATGGTTTATAACTGCTTTTTAAACTATTCTGAAATTTTACTTAGGCTCTGTAATTGGGAGGTGGCTCAAAGAGTGGTATGTGGTTTAAATCCATGGTTGCAAATGTGGCTTCACAGAGCCATGTCTCTTCATGCTGCTAAAAGGAAAAGACCAGGATTCTTTGTGGTCTCTGGACCATTAATATGTGTTAAACTTAAATGACCTCAATGAAATTATTTTTTAAACAAATAAGTAATAGCATGGAATTATATTTTTTTAATCAGAGTTTGAACCAAGACTCAAAGTTTGTTTGGGTTTTCTGTTACTGTAAAGATTATTATAGATGTTGATAATAGATAGGAAGGACTGTGAGTATAGTGTTGTCATGAAAGTCAACATGACATCTGAATAGATGTATCTTTTTCTTTGAGATAAAGATCTTTGTTCAGACTGCCAGAAATGTGCCATTGCTCTTTTGCAGTGCCAGAAAGACAGATCTTAGTTGTTTAAAAAGACTCTTGGTTATTCCTTCTCCAATTGGATTGTTGGAACAATGGCTGAAACATCAGTGATAGATTTTACGACACTTCTACTGGGTCACTTTTGATAAGTACTTATGCAAAACTTCTTTTGAAATGTGTTGACTTATTTTTTCTTTTGTCCGCAGTAGATAATATTTGATACCCTGATGTAGGGTATTATTAAGCTTTGTGGTTTGTGTAGATTCGAGAAAACAGCAGGAAATCTGTGACTAGATTGGATTAAACCAGAACTGGATAAAATCCCCCTCTCTCCTCTCACTTCAGAAACCTCATTGCAGTATTAGGCTCTCAGTTTTTCTGTGGAGGAAGGAGAAAAAGGATGATTTGGTGTCTTTAACTATGCAGTGCGAGCAGAGTTAATAAATTCAACAAGCAGTAAAATACATTTTGACAGGGGCTGTTGAGAAACTTAAAATCAGTGTATTATTGAAAAGATGAATGGGCACTAAGCTGATTAACTCGTAACTCAGTATATCAACAGAGAATACTTCCTCTGTGCTTGATGCTGATTTCATTTTCCAGGGTGAAACTACTGCCAAGAAAATAGTTTCAAAAGTGAAAAACTAGTTGATGGCCAAGATTGTTTGAAGGACAAGAGGCACAGAATGAGCCATCCAGTCTGTAAATTTGAAAAGCGTCTCAGGGTTTTATGTCCTTGCTGACAGACAGTTTCCCTCAGTCAAACCTGTGGAAATCGCAGCATTATTGTTAAAGTTAGTCTCATGTGGCCCATGAATGTTCAGGGAAGTTTATTTCTTTCATCTTCATCCTGTTGCTTTTAATTTTTTCTTTGCAAAAAGGAAGGTAATCTGTGCTGGAATAAGCTTTTCTGAGTGCTGTTGTGCTTTTGAAATTGTGAGTATATATGCAGCAACATTCAACAAATATTATTAATTTCCTAAATATGTCCTGTAACAGAGTCTGGTAAAGTGTTACTGCTACTGTAGTTTGGATTCCAAACAGTAAAATGGGTGCCAGAAATTGTGTCATGGTCTCTCAGCAGCAGCAGACTATTTTATATTTTTTTTGCTAGTTCTCCAGCATGTTGGCCACATCACAATGTGACTTTGTTGTAATGCTAAAAACATTACAGCCTGCTACTCTCTTGTAAACACATTTTCACCTCCAGCTGAACTACTGAGTTCAAATGCTTCAATCAGCAGAGCAGTATTAAGGTTTGAGAGATCAGCCCTGCTCGGGGTTGGATGGGATGTGTATCAAAAGGAGTTAATGACCTTTGATCGCGGGTGTTAAGTGGATGCTCCAGCCATCTGTGCAGAGAGGAGAATTGTAATTTACTGCCTTGGACAAAACGGGCTGGAGAAAAGCAGGGAGAGAGGTGGAGCCCTGGGCGGGTCACAGAGCTGGGCAGGCAGATGTGCTGCTGGAGAGGAGATGGGAGGGACACAGAGAGGGGGGAAAGGATGGCCTGAGCATCCTTGGCAGGCCCTGGAGAAGGGAGGGGAGGGTGTTAGTGCTTAGGAGCAAAGGAGCTGCGAGGTGTTTCATTTCCCCATTTTCCAATTCGTTCAGGATGCCCTTGCTTGGTTGCCTGGTTCTCTTGCTGGGCTGGTAACATGAGGTGATCATAAAGCCAAACAGGCAAACAAAACCAAAACCCAAAAAAGCAAATGAGAGGTGGGTCTAATACAGGTGAGGGATGAGGAAGGTACAGAAACAGTGTTGCACATGCACCTGATGATAAATTGGAGACACCATGCCATGCTCTTCACTTCTTTTTTGGGGAGAGAAACCTGAAGCTAAGGGACTGTGGTAGCAATAAGTATGGACTGATTTTAGTAGAGGTAGGTTTAATATTTGAAGCTATCAAACTGCAGCAGTAGGAGCCTCTAGACGAGGCTCCGAGTGGCTCTCACTGCCTGCATTGTGTTGTTCCTGCTTCCCATCACTGGTGTCATGACAAAGAGCTTGCTCTTCTATAGAGGAGCCTGTGAAAAAAACACCATATAGCTGTGTTGTCCAAAACAAATGCTTGATCTGTTTGCTGTCATCAGCTGAATGCAAAGCTCCTAACTGTTGTAGGATAAAAAAAAATCAAGTTTCTAAAAAGTGCATTGAACCTGCAGTGATTCTGCATCTTATGTTGGCCTGAGAGTTAATTTCTGTTTTTCATACAGGGTTTGTTTGCTGTAAATAATAAACAATATCCACTTTTGGATATATATAAACACTAAATATTTTACTAGATGCAGTAATCTAACAAAGGTCTTGGTCTGTTCAACAGCTGTTTATCTCATGTAAAAATATGCTGTGTTTGGATATCATATTTTTTCTTTACTTGGGTTATGCATTTGTGCCGTTCTATTTGGATTTTGCCTTTATGTCCTTTTTCAGATACTATTTGTTTTAGTTTTTCCAAGGGGAAAATGCTTAGTTTACGGAGTACTTCATTCCATTAATTGAAAAATGCAGTTAAAGAAAATCTTTGTTCTGTCTCAAAATTACTACTGAAGAAAACTAAATATAAGTAAACCATCTGCACTTCTCCAAAGTATATATTGCTGCATGGCAGCAGAGCACATCTGGATTCAAATTGCAGCCCAGGCGTTTCAGGCTCATGATATTCTGAGCTCCAGGAAAAGACATTTTTGGTACAGGAAATCTGTTGGTTCTTATTATATTCTTTAGATTCCCTGTATGACATTGCACTTATTGGGTTAAGAACACAGTTAGTGGGAAATAATTCTGCATATTCATGCACAAGTCCAGCTATACCCAAAGGCTTAGAATGCTCAGTGTTTTATAAAGTTGTGAGATTTCTTCTTACTGAGTAGAAATTGTGGCTTATGGTATAATTATTGCTCAGGGTTCTCCTCTTTCCTTTATTTTAGGGTCATCTTCAGACAAACCATGCCCTGATGTTGCATTGACTTTTTTTTCAGTGGAGAATGTGACATTTTGTTCAATGAAGAAAGATAGCTAGACTTCCCTAAAATTCTGTTACTTTGTTTTAACTTTGCTATCTTTAGGAAACCTTCAAGATTATCTTTGCTTGTTCCTGAAGGAGGTCTAAGTAAGCCTCTGAGAAAAAGTACCCATTTTGCTTCTGTGGGTCTTTGTGTTCTGAAAAGTGAATGCTTCACCACTTATGGAACATTAGAACTTGGAGAGTTGTGGTGTTTGTTGGTTTTCTTTTCTTCCTGGGTGTGCGGAGGACAGATTGTAATTATTGGCAGTATTTGGTAGTTTGTTGGGGTTTTTTTTTTTTCTAATTTTTGATTGGCTCTTTGTTTCTTTGCAGCTTTGCTCTGTCTGATGAAGCTTACAGGTCTTTAAGGGACCAGGACAAAGACCAATGCATCCTTATCACAGGAGAGAGTGGAGCTGGGAAAACAGGTAAGGAGCAGTTAGGATCTGATTAAAAAACATTCAGGGTCGTTCAGAGCCTTGCAAAGGGAAGATGGAGTTGTTAAGAGTTGAGAGATGTCAGTAATTCTGTGTGTCTGGCCATTGCAGAAAGTGAGTGCTGCCTCACTTGTTGCTGCAGCAGTAAACTCACATAAAATAGTGGTTTTTGACACTGTCACCACGTTGAAATCCCATGTCACGTTAGAGCAGTGTCCTCATCAGTATCCAGAGCTGTACCAAGTCATGCTGACTGGTCCACAGAGTGTTGCAAGGGCCAGAAAATGTTTAGGCTGTCCTGGTGGGAAACTTGAAGACATGGAAACCTGAATGCTCTGAGTTTTCTAGACTTGTCTCTCAATAAATACGTGCCTTTAAAAACTGGATTATGCTTTTTATCTAAGGAAAAGAAATAACTGTAGCTGATTACTTTGGAAAATTTATCAGCTTTTTGCACACTGTGCTCAGCTACAGTGCTCAGATTGGCTTGTGTGCCAGAACACTGAGTTTCTTAGGCAAAGCTGACATTTCCTTGAAAATGACTGCTGGTTTTTAAACTGGGAGTTTAGAAGCCAAGAGAGGATTGCATAACTACAGTACATTTTAGGGAGACCTTAAAAAAGAAAGAAACCAGTTATTTTCAAAGATAGCAATTTAAAACAGAGGTGATTTGCAAAAGAGACAGCAGATAGGAAGGCATACATCTGTTTCCAAGTAATTTGAGAGATTTTTCCTTTGCATCTGAGAATATGTGGGGCTTTGTGTGCTTATTCTGAGCAAGACTCAAAGTAGGTAACAAGAAATTGCTTTCCAAGACTTTTGTGTACATATAAAGTGTAGGCATCATCTTTGGTGCTCTTTGATTGGTGGCCCCCAACTGAGAGGTCTTGAAGCCTTGTAATATAATCCTTATTTACAGTTCAATGACAGGAAAATGTGTTCAGTAGAAGTGTAGTTTAAAAATCCCAAGTTCTTACTAATATGACTTTTTGAGGTTCTGTCTAGAAGCTCAGACTTTAGCAAAGAGTCCTGGACTGGTGGTATTTAATGTCTTGATTTCCTCTCCTTGGTTTCCTTTCCACAAATTGTGAATTATCAAGCACCTCATACAACTGAGGCACACATATTATTGATTTATTACTTTGAAAGGTGAATCAGAGGTTGAGTTGTTGAACTTCTCTGTATGTAAATAGTAGATTTAGATTTTTATAGAGATTTTGCAGGTTCTGTAATTTTTATAGCCATATGGGAAATAATATGAATTATTCTTTTTTTGTAAAGGTAAGTACAAAATAGGGGATGGAGAGGGTAGGAAGCTACTGGAGTTAAGGAAGCAAACTTCTTACTACAGACACACTATATATAACTGTGTTTTAAATTTTTGGTAGCCAGAATATTTGACATTTTTGCCCTGGAAGAACTGAAACTGAGCTGTCATCATCTGAGTCTTTTTACTTACTTCCAATTTTGTTCTTGTTTCTCTGCATGTTTTTAATGTTAACTGATAGTTACATTGGGCAAGAAAACATGGTGCATTACCAGAATAAGGGGTGTATTTAAATTTTTAAAAAATGTTGGGGTGAAAACTCCCTTCCAGATGTCTTTCTTGGGCCAAACAGAGTTCCTAATGAGAAAGAGGGCCTTTATTTTCTTTTGCTGATATTCAAAGCCTGTATTGAAGTCATTGTGTGTAAACTATTATAATAGCTTTTTTGCTGCTTCAGTGCATGTTTCTCTCAGTGATTGCATGCTTGTGCTTAAAGATGTTGACTGTTTTAGGAAATATTTCAAATTAAATAATTGAGTAGTTCCAAGCTCTGAAGAGAGCAGAGTCAAAAATGAGAGCTGGCTTTGAGGCACAAATAAAGATGATGGGAGCCTTCTGAAAAAACCTAAAGTTTTCGCTCCCTGCTTGCTTCCTGTGTGGCAGGCTTGCTCATTTTCCTCTCCTCATGGGATAGTAATATAATGCTAACAAACAAATTTGGTTAAATAGGAAAAATCAAAATCCAAGGGATAACATCTCATCTGTCAGTTCTTTCCTGAAACGAGACACTTAAATTTGTGAAAGATCTCTGAAGATCTGTTACAAATGTAATGATTTTTATTTTTTTTTTTCTGACCACAGTCTGGAATTGATTGGGTTTCCAGCTGTTAGTAATTACATTCTATATCAGCCTATATTGCCTGAAATTTCACTATCTTGCATCGTAGTAACCATCGCAGACTCTGTTTATAAACCAGACTCTTTTAATTTTGCAGCTGCTTTTTCCTGACCAGCAATAACAGAAGGGCTGGATGGATTATCTAATCATTGTTTCTGTCATGGGTGATTGACCCATATGAACCCAGCTTTGAGAATTCAAAAATTGTTCCAAATTTTCTTAAAAGCAACTCCGAACTAGTTTTATTCTTTAAATGAATGCTTCAGTTTTTCTGTTGGTTTTACTTTCGAAGAGACTGCAGCACGTTAGGTGATGTTGCAGTTACTCAGTTGCTTGTAGATTAGAGTTGTAATTACATGTGTATAAGTGTTGTATTTTGCACTTGTTGTGTATCTGCTGATATAAACTGATTGAATTTTGTGTCTTGAAACTGCCTGGGCCTGTTTATTTTCAGGCTAGATTAAAACACTTCCAGTGTGTCAGCAGGGGATAATGTTCTTTCCTTGGAAAGTGCCTTTTACTGAGGCTAAATGAAAAAGGAGCAGGTTATGTGCTCTATCCAGTGGTGCCTTTTTTTTAGCTTGGGTAGAGGCTCTAGGTGTTTAGATCAAGAGAATGGCATGGGTCTCAGAGTAGGGTATGCTCCTTCTGCATTTCCAGATGGTGCAGGAGAAAACTGAAATGAATGTGCTCACAGTTCCTGTCTGCCATTGAGAAAATGTGATGGAGATTTAGTCTGTAAAATCACCTTACAGCCTTTTTGCCAATGCTTATCACTGTTTTATTTGGCTCTCCCCCACAGAGGCAAGCAAACTTGTCATGTCGTATGTAGCTGCTGTGTGTGGAAAAGGGGCAGAGGTTAATCAAGTAAAAGAACAACTTTTGCAGTCAAATCCAGTCCTTGAAGGTAAGAATCTCACCAAATATGTGCCAGCATATTACCTGTGTGTGCACTGGTGTTCCAGCTGAGCTGCTTTGGAAAACGGTGTCTGATGATGTTTCATTGTTGTTTGGTGTCCAAAACCATAGGAGATGATTTATGTGAATACATCTGCAGGACTTTCTTCAGCTGTGTTTAGGCTTTCTTGAGAAGAAAATGGTTTCCCTCATGAAGGAAGAGCTCAGGAAGTTAGGTCATGCTTCCCAGCCTCCTCCTGCTGCTCTCACAGGGGCTTACCCTTTCTTAACCCTGCCTTGATGATGGTTGTCTGTATCAAAAGACTTCAGTTCAGTCCCTCTGATTCATTTCCTTCCAAATCATATTATTATAGTCTCTAGTAAACAAACAAGCTCTGTATGGCATTATTTCTCTTTTAGGGGGGGAAAAAAAAAGGGTGAAGACATGGATCTTAGAAAAAACTAAGCCAATCCATATGCATGCCTGTTGTTCCCTGAGACTTATTGTTTCTTGGGTCTGGTGACTGTTGGCCTACTCTTCCTGACAACTGCCATTCCTGATCTCCCATGACAGACTTTTATTTTTTTAATTAGTGATTTTAATTTAAAGATGTTGGCTGCCAGAAATAGTTGGTGTTTTTTTTTGGTTTTTTTTTTTTTTTTTTTTTTTTTTTTTTTTTTTTTTATATCGTGGAGATAGATTATATGATTCTCAAAGCTTGCAGTTTTGTCCCATTGTCTAATAATTGCCTTCAGAAGTTGCTTGGTTGGCAGTGACTTATTTAGATCTATTGTGTTGTTTTTTTGTTTTTTTTTTTTTTAAATCGTGGAGATAGATTATATGATTCTCAAAGCTTGCGGTTTTGTCCCATTGTCTAATAATTGCCTTCAGAAGTTGCTTGGTTGGCAGTGACTTATTTAGATCTATTGTGTTGATTCCTGGCTCAGTCTTACCCAGAATTTTCAAAGCTGTTCTGGTGCTGAGACAAAGTCAGTTGTCAAAAGACAATTTTGCATTATGGCCAGATCATATGTGGTATTTGTAAAGACTGTTGAGTGTCAACATTATGTTTATTGCCTTGCTTATATGTGATGGATTGGAACCTATAGGGGGCAAGGACTCTGCAAGTGAAAACAGAGGGAATAGTAAAAAAAAAATAGTAAAAAAAAAAAAAAGGGAATGCAAGAAATTGGGCAGAGAGCAGTGGGGAAGTGGATGGTTAAAACATGGTCTGTGTACACAAACCAGTAAGCAAAGACTTGTAAAGAAGGGACGAAATGTTGGCATTTAAGAATAATAGATGTGCTGGATAAGCCTTTTTTTGATGGTCAGCTGTGTTCCCCTTAAAGCTGAATGGGGGGATTGCAACCCTGCATTGTTTTGGGTTCACAGAGAAGAGCTGTGTTGTTTTATCACTGTTCTGGAAGCAGATTTCAGATCCAGACAGAAATGGCGTGGTGGGTACTGAGGGTTTTCTTGCCAAAGCTAGATTGTTTCCCAGGGACTGCCAAATGAGTTTGATTTCTTGTTGGTTTTAATGCAAGAGAAGTCAGCCAAGCTTACTGAAGACTGCCTTATCATTTTATGATGATAAATGATGATTATCTTATCATTTCAAGGTAGTATTTGTTCTACTTGATGTGCTGGTAATGCCTGTTTAGCCAGTGTCCAACCTTCCAAAAAAGCTTATTCCATAAGGATTAAAAACTGAGTAAGCCTGGCTGCTTATATAGGTTTTAGAAAGAAATTAAGCATTTGTGGTTAGGTTTATTTTTCTTTGGTTATGTAGTTCTGTTTCAGTCAAACTGCAGTGCAAGAAAATGACATAAATGTTACATATGCATAATTTATCTTATGGGATTATTTTTATTAAACTACAGTTGCTACTGTAAATTAACTTTTAGAAACAATGAACTTTAGGGAAAACCAAGCAATGTGCCTCATGCTTTATAATGGAGCATTTGTGCTTGACTCCATGCAGTATAAATGACTTTACTGTTCAGCACAGTGTTTAAGAAAATGCAGCTCAGAGATTTGGTTGTTGAAAAGATGATTTATTGCGGGGCATAAAGATTTAAAAACAATTCTTTCACTTATCCTGGCCTTTAGGATCAACAAACTTTTCATTTTGGCTCTAGTTCTTTGGTCAAGAATAAGTCTACTCATGCAAGTTTGTGGAAGCCTTAAGGCATGTATTTATTTCTGTCCAAAAACCATTGACTTGACTTGGTCTTCGAGAATATATATACGCTATGTAAATAAATACTGGGATAAATAAAGTCTCTTGTTGGAAGTAGGAGTGCTGTACCTAATGATGGAGGGGACACTCCTGTTTGACTCCGTGTGCTTGGACAATGTGGGAGTTTTAGAGCTTGAATTGTCCTCCTGTCTGAGTTCTTGTCCTGCCCAAGCTCTAAGATGGTGGCTGTCCATCTGAATGTCACCTTGGGAAGTCCTTTCTCAGAGAATTTTCATTGTCATGAAACTTGAGCTAAAGAAATTTAAACCACGCTATTTAGAAAGCTAGTTTGGATCAACCTGAAGAAAAACTTTCATTGTAAATCTGACTGATTTCAGCTGAATAATATTCAGCTTGAGGTAGGATTAATGAGTTGAAATGGCGTAAATAAATCCATTTCAAAGCATTGATTAAACTGTCCTATGCAAACAATTTTTAAGTGTCATTCTGTTATTTCCCCATGTCTGGCCTCCAGCCTTTAATGTATTCTGGGAACTAGGATTCATTTCTTTCTCTGAAATGAAGAGAAATAAGTATTTCCTGTATTTAAAGTTATTTGGGTAATAAAGTTATTAATTTGTTGATTCAAACCGCAAAGATATATGCTTAATATGGATGCAGTATTGTTTTGAAACCATTTCCTCTTGTATATTTTTCTTTAGATTTTTTAAACAAGGAAAGTGTTGAGACAAAACCTCTTTGGACTTCTATAGGTTTTTGGAATTTGTGATCATGTCTCTCACACTCTGTCCCCAGGGACTGATGCCCATACAATGAACAGGGCATTGTTTAAAGAAGTCTGTAAATCATTCAAATATTCAAGCAGACCTAGATATTTTAGCATTTAAATATTTTTTTTTTACTGATAGATTTGCTTGTTGTATTTGTTTTTCTCTTTCTTCAGCTTTTGGAAATGCCAAAACTGTGCGGAATGACAACTCCTCTAGATTTGTAAGTATTTCCTTCAGTCCTTTTCGAGGAGCATGCTGTGCTGTTGGCTATTTCTCTTTTGTCATGTATCAACCATCAAAGCATCCACAAAGAGGGAAGGAATAATTTGGGGAACTTTCTTGTAGCTGTCTGAGGACTGTGGTATTTGAAGGAGGTGAACACCTACAGCAACAATCAATATTTAATTTTGTACACAGGAGCATGTTCTCTTCCCCGGTGTGTTGGCAGGGCACTGTTAGTGACACCTCTTCAAAGATGTTTCACCTCTTTGCCAGAAATCTTGTTGGTTTCTGATATGGGCATGGAGTTCAATTGAATATCAAAGCAGAGGCTAAAAAAGAAAAACAAAATTAGGATGTGGCAGCCTGTGACCAGATGAAAACATAATTACAGTGCAGCTGGATTCTTTAATTTTCTGGCACTGGTGGCTTTAGTGTCAGAGACCATGTGTCCAGCAACTGGTCTGCTTAGCAAGTAGATCTTTCCATATGATCTTGTTTTTTATTCATGTGTATATTTTTTGGAGTTAAAATTACTACTTTAGGTTCCCATTTACTTTCTATAGCATTTCAAAATGTGTTTGCAACTTTAGTTTTTAATATGAACATTTGTAATGTTGGGTTTTTTTTCTAAAATTCTTTATAATCAACTGGTTGAATTCAAGCTTTTTTGGGCATGGAACTGAATGAAAATTTATCAGAACTGAGTTGAAAAAACAGAAGAGTTGATGCTAGATTTGAGAGGTTCCGAAGTGTGGGTACTTACCATAGCCGCTCCTGTTAAAGTCCGAAAGCTGACTTACAACTCTGCCACTTGCTCACTTGTGTCCAGAAAAGCAATATTGTGGGATGTGTGAAGTTGACAAGAGTAGGAAAATGGATACACTGGGAGAATGGTGTGTTGCGAGTTAAAACAAATGGATAGAAGTTCTGGACATTGTGAGATTGGAGAGCAGCTTTTTCTTTCCACTTGGGAGATTTCCTCCCCTTCCCTTCTAATTCTCAAGAGCTGATGATGTTCCACATGTCTGTGAATGCTCCTTCTGCAGCTCATTGCCTCTGATTGTGAACAGAGCAAGGGGTCTTCATCACAAGGCCAGGAACAAAATTTGGGGCACCTGTAGAGATTTTTAATTTTTTTTTTAAATAGAAAGGCTAGGAAGACTGCAATTATGAGACATGACACTGCAGAAATGATGAGCAGACAGCCCAGAAGTCTCTCCAGGACAAAGTGGAACTAACAACTATTTTGCCTTTCAAGTTCTCTCTTATAAACACTGAGCTAAAAATAGTTTTGGAAGCACCCAGCTGTCCCAGTCTTTGGGAATGAAAATTTAATTATCTGATTTAAATTTTTTCTCTCTGAAATTTCAATCAGCTCAGAATTAACCTTGAACAATACAGTATAGGAAAGAAAATAAAGTTTAAGTAGAGTCAAGTCAATTTTGACAAAATACCCAGTAAATTAGTAAGTTTCTTTGAGCGAGTCAGTGTAAAGTGCTTGGTTTTTTATGTTCTGTAATAAAAAGTAAAATAGAAAAATAAACAAAACCCAATCTCTTCCTGAATGCAGTGAATAAGGAAATATAAGCACAAGGCTTTTCAATGGATTGTTTTTGTCCAGAATCTTAGGTTTGGGTTGGTAGGGACCTTCAAGACCATCTCATTCCAACCCCCTGCCATGGGCAGGGACATCTTCCACTGGACCAGGCTACTTAGAGCCCTGTCCAGCCTGGCCTGCTTCTCTGGGCAGCCCATTTCAGTGTGTCACGCTCCTCACAGTGAGCAGTGTCCTCTGTTAAGCGTGTGCCAGAGGGTGGAATTTGGCTGAATTACCACCAGCAGCTTTTATCTTTCTGAACTCCCTTGCCAAGGCGAGCAGCACTGCTGTTGCCTTTTCTGCACAGTCTGTCCGTTTTGTCACTGTTAAATGTAGCTGTTACTACATTAAGCACTTGTCAAATAAATTAAAACGATCCAAAGAATGGAGCGATCTTCTGCGATGTGGAAAAGTCAAGCAGAAGTCAAGGAAATGCACTGCGTCAGCGCGGCGGGATTGAAATCGCTTGTGCGGTGACAGCCCGTTAATTGTTGCCTCTGGTCTCCTGAGCTCCAAGGGAAAGAGTTCAGCGGGAAAAATCCATCACTTTTACAAGGCAGGCACACGCTCGGGGACAGGCGTCCCGCGATCGCCAGCAGCGCTCGCTGCCAGCCGCTGCCTGGGGCCAGACTCAGCGGCTCTCCTTCAGCTGCCTTGCTTCACGCTCCCACAGCTCCCAGGGAGAAAAGAAGATCATTTCTTCCTGCTAGATAATTTCTTTTTGCACCCTTCAGTAAATAAGTGTGGCCCTACCTCAATGGCTGCAGGGATTGTTTGGTGTTCTTGGCACTCCAGTGGAAGTTTGAAGAAAATGCACATTGTACATAGAACCTTAGAAACCCAGTAAGTTACTGGGTTGCTTTACAGACCCAATTAAAGCTGTTTCCATATACATCCCTGGCTGTGATAATGTCTTAGAAGATTTGGATAATTTTCTCTTTTGCAGAAATCTGACAGGTGATTGTCAGATAGCTCTTCCAACCTTTCAACAAACTAACTTAATGTCTTGAGCAGTTTTTCTTATGCAGAAATTATAATCTTAAAATCTGTTGCTTTCACAGGGAAAATACATGGATATCGAGTTTGATTTCAAGGGTGACCCACTTGGGGGAGTTATAAGCAACTGTGAGTATTACTTTTGGTATCAGCATATTCACAGATTAAAATGTTTTCTGTAGAAAGGAAGATGGTTAAATTATTGAAAAGATCACCTGTGTTAGTCTAATAGAATTGCTCTCCATCATGTGATAAATTCTGCTTTTTCATTTTATTGCTGTTATGCTGCTGAATAATGTGCCTTAGAGTAAGTGAAAACAGACTTGAAGAGGTAAGCCACATGAATATTGAATTTACTGCATTGTTTCAAAGGCACTGAGTGATGCATGTGAGTTTATATTGTCTCTGAAGCTGGTAGCAGATGCATATGGATATCTGAGGGCCTTTTTTATTCTTGAATTCCTGGAGTCAGATGTGTTACTAGGTTTGATGGGTCATGTATTTATGGCGGATGCTGTCCTGTAATTTGCAAGGGTGACAGAGAGTGTGCTGGAGATCACCATGAGATGATTATGTTCACTTGGAACCAAAGTTATCTGTACAAATTTATACACCTCAAACTTAAGGAAAAGGTTTGTAATGAGAGAGGATGAACAGTTGAGTTTAGGGAGGCAAAGGTGGCCTTGGAGCTTGTTTTATGACACCTGTAGCAATTCAGAAATTCTGACCAGCTCTCTGTTGGGAAGGAAAAGGTTGGGAACTGAATGGCAGCCGAGAATGCTTTGACTTGCTTTTCTTTTGAGGGTTTTAAGTGCAGCTTTTAAAATAAATTCCTCCTCCATGCTATATAAAGTCATATTTGTTTGGTTTTCTTATTTTTAAAAGGGGAGGAAAAGGGCAGTGAGTGACTATACTAGGTGTCACTGACCCAGCCTTGACCTCTCATTCCACTCAGCCAAATTCATTGTTCCTTCTAAAGATGTGACTTTTGACACCACTGGCATTTTACTGGTTGTGAAATAATGAGACTCACCCAAGGTGAACTGTACTCTCCATATATAACATAAACATTTTAAAAACACTATGAGGAATTTTGCACATAAATGTAGGTTATGGCTTTTTTTCAGAGGGCAGACATTTTTTCTCAACCAGATCACCTTTTGGAACTGTGCCTGAAGAGCCTAATTTTGTGACAGAGTAGATCTTGAAACTCAAATTAGTCACTATATAAGTGTTTATGGCTATCTATTAGCTTTGACATTTGGCAGTTAACAAAATTAGAGGCCAACCATAATATATTCATAATAATTAAATATGAACAAGAAGGTTCTAAAAGGCTGTTATTAGTTTCTTTTTATTTCACATTCAAAATATATCCATAAAAATGAGCCCTCCTTTGTAAGAGTGGACATTTAACAGTCTGTCTTTGAAAGTACTGCACTGAGTCATGTAATTAAAATATTGTGTCATATCAAAAGGCCATCCAAATAGTTGCTCTGTAGTTTATCTGCCCCATAAATCTCTGCATGGTGTAATTATAATATTACATGTAATTGTAGTGATGTGATGACATATGTATCAAAGGGCAGACATATTTTTGGATCCATCTAAAATGTGCCTGTTTTAGGCATTCTTTCTGTCTTGTCACATGTAATAAATATCTAATAACAAGGAGATTAATTTCAATGTAAGAATAAAGACCTGATGTGTGAGCAAGCCCTGCTGAGGAAAAGATGTTACTTGTTGAAATATGAAATGCCTCATCCATGGCAGGGCATGTCACAGGCAAATACTGGGTTCCTGTAGCTGCACGTTAGTACATCTCATCTTTGTTTGCAAAATTTGCTAGTCCATCCATCTCTCTTTCAAAGAGATCTTAAATTCTCTGCATTTTCAAAGCAAATGAAAATTTGCTGTGAAAAAATTTTTTGGTTGTGCTGCCTTAAATCTTTTCCACGCATCTGTAGCATTGCATTGCAACACGAACATTTCTTTTTCTGTGAGGCATCATCATTCTGAAGACATTGGGCGCCTAAATTCTTTTACACCCCTCAGAATTTACTCTGGTTTAAGTCAAAATCAGGATTTGTCTTCATAATTCATCAAGCATGAAGTCAAGTAGTGCTGAAGTTTCCTATCCTTAAAAGGGAAAGTATGATTATGAAAATATTAATAAATATTCTTTGAATTGTCTGTTGGTTTGGTATTAATATGATGTGAAGATGACATCATAATGCTTTAGTTAAACTTTAAGAGTTGTTTCTGGCCAGCCTAATTTCCAAACATCAGTTAATCTAGTGGGGTTTTTGTGGCACAGCCTGAAGATGTATTTCACAGTGTGAGTGGCTTGGAGCAGACACAGTGAACATCTAGGTTGTTTTGGTGGCAAGGATGGTAACCAAGATAAGCTACTAATTTTATAAGATAAGTGGATAAGCAGAGACCCATTAGGCTGAAAGATCTCTCTTGGCATGGCCTGTTCTGCCCTGCTCTGGAATGCTGTGAAGCTCTGTGGAAGGCTGGTCTCTGTCTGTGTGACCCTTCAAGGCGTGGCTGAAGCTGCTGTGACCTGCCCTGAGGCCATTCTCCTGGTGCCTTTCAGTGAGCTCCTGCTTCTTAATGAGAGGGTTAACCTGGGAGAAACCTTTCTCAGGTGGAGTTGGAGGGTGCAATTATCATGCCAGAGCACACTGCTGGTCTGCCCTCTCTCCAGTTTGCAGCCAGTGGGAATGTCCAGCTGACAGATCCAAAGCATTTAATGTGCCATAAACAGAAGGGTAAACCTTCTGAGTGAAATCAGAATGGAAATGATGAAATGGAAGGGATTTGTGGCATCTCTAAATTCAGGACTGGTATGTACCCAAAGTGAAGATAATGTTGTGTAAAATCTGTGCAGTCTCATTTCATGTATGGCAGCTCAGATCTTCCAACCGTGCTGGTTTCCAAGGAAATTGATATACTGTTACATCATCATGAAAGAAAAGAAATTGGGAGTGGAAAATTTGAAATTAATGTGATTTATGCCAACTTTAAGTATTTTACTTCAGTCAGGAATTGTTTCCCCCTTACTACAAGGCAGCAAGTATTGCATTTGTTTGATCCACCACCAGTGGGTGAGTAGGAGGGTGAAGAAGGCTGACTGAGGTGTGCTGTAAGCCTGAATTGTTAGTCTTGCCTTTTAGTTAGCTTTCTGTGAAGATCCCAGCTCGTTTTCCTAATGGGTGGGAGGGGCTAAAGCCCATGGAAGGCGCTCAGTCCTGGTGCCAGCTGCCATCCATTCACAGGTGATCTGTTTCACGTGCATGGGGTTAGGAAATCCAGACTGCTCCTGCAGGCATTGCTAAACACAAAACCCTTGCTGTGTTGCCACCTGGGACTGTAGGCATCCCATCACTGTTCAGTAGCAAACATCAGTCCCTGCTTAAAGGTGTGTTGCTGCTTTAAATGGTACCTGCAAACAGGTAAATGGCATTTTAAAACATTTTCTCTATCTGAGGTGTATCTGCTCTTTCTGCTCTCCTGCAGGGTGTTTACAATTGCTGCTGTTGCAGTGGACAGTCTTGTCAGCACTTATCCACTCAGAGGGCTTTTTTTCCAGAGTACTTACGAGTAAAGGCAGTGTTGGAGTGTTGCTTTCAGCTGGGTGTAATATTGTGGAAATAAATTACAGAAAAGTTCAATATTGTTCTTAATTTTTCTTTTATTATAACTATTTTATTAGGGAGGATGAGAGAGAGGAGAATGGTAGTTTCTTTTCCACCTGCAATTACACAATAAGACATTTTATATAAAAATAGGTGTTTGGTTTTGAAGTAATATGTATTGCAATAGCTTTTTCAGCTCTGAAGTATGACTCTGTCCACAGATGCTGCATCTGTTTTCTACTTAAGGCAGTATTTGTGTGCACACTTGGTTCCTTAGTTTTGTGACTGGTTTTGTGTACGCTAAATCTGATGGCTGAAGGGGTTTTGCACTGTACAGCTCAAAATGTTTCACTTTCACAATAGTTTAGACCTTTTGAAAAGCATGGATTTTACAATATCTTTCCCAGAGTTTTTGCAAGTCTTAAACTTTCATGTTTCACCTGGAATTCCCTGCTGAAAAATTGCTGGCTTTTAGCATTCGGTGATCTTTCCTAATCTGCCCAAGCACTTCAGTGATGTAATGATTAACTAGGAGGCAACATTGGTGCAGGCTGGGAAGTAAAGGATATGCAATGCCTGATCTGGAAAAGCCATTTTTAACCAGCAAAATGTCTTTAGAGTCCGAATAACAAGAGATTAAGAAAGGGCCCTGTTTAGCCATCTTTTCCATAGATGAAAGAAATCTATGATGTTTATTTAAGGCAACAATTTGTATTTTTTGAAGTTAGCAAAGTGATAACTTTGCAGCTTATTATTTTTTACTTGTTTGTTCTTTTTAAAAGTCAGAAGTAATTGCCCACTTACTGAGCAATCTAGAACCTGAGCTGTGATTGCTGTTGGAAATCTTCTTTGCTTAGGGAAATATTGCAGAAACTGAACAATTAGACATTGTGGTAAGAGATAGCCATTCTTGTTGATTTTATTTTTGTTTTTGTTTTAAATCTTCACTTTTTGCAACATTTCCCTTGTTGTTCCTCTTAGCACATTTGCCACTATTTAGGCAACGGTTTTGCCTAACTAGGAATAGTTTGAGAAAACAAGCTACAAACTATATTAAACATTTTGATTAGCTCATTTTTAAACAGCATTCATCACTTGAGCAAGGAGGATTTAACACTTAAAATGATGCAGTCATTGTCAATGAATGTGCTGCCCATTTAGTAGTTTTTGACTGACAAATTATGGATCAGTTTATCCAAGAGAACATTACTATGACATTGGTGGGAATAATAGGGAAAAGTTCATGAGAAACTTTTTAATCAGTGACTTTTTATGATGAAAGGTAGATAATCAAGATAGGAAAAGAAAAAATAATGTGGCTGTAGAAATAAGCTGCTGTGACTAGAACATGTTCTGTAACTTCAGTTGAGCAGCTAAAAGGTTCCTTGTCCTGGCCAGCTGAAGAGATTATGACTAAAATAAACTTCTGGATGATTTAGAATGTACCAAGGTAGTGTCATTTTTTGGTTTTAGGGTTTACTTGCTCCTTTCTTGAATGTTGATTTCTAGTATATTTAGAGAAATACAAATATCCTAAATTTTTCTACATCACTTGAGTTCATGGGTCAAGTAACAAAAAAAAAAACCAAACCCCCCCCCCCCCCCAAAAAAAATAAAAGAAAGAAAAAAGATTCCGAATACTTTTGCAAACTCTAATGCACAACTTTATACTTAAGTCAAGTTGTTTAGTGGGGTGCTTACACGGATCCCTTGCATTTAAACAGTGATATCTAGGAATAACAAAAAAATCTTCAGAACCTGAGGCCTGTAGCTGGATTTTGAGTTATCAGAATTGATGGGTATTCAGACAGAAATGTTTCCAAGATTGAACTTTTCCAAGGCAAATTAATTTTTTAAATTTTAATTTTTTTTTTTTTTTTTTTTTTTTTTTTTTTTTTTTTTTTGCTTTGGTGCATGCAGCAAGTTAAATGTTTCAGTGGAAGCAGAAGCACTAGTAGATAATGCATAAATAACCCATAAACACACCATATGTAGTTCTGTATGTGCTCTCCTGATAATTCTGCATAGTCCCTACACATAATTCACATAGAACATGTAACAAAATGTAATGTAGAGAGAGTTTGGGGGGGTTTTGCTTCTGTGGATTTTCACATAGATGAGCACCATCTGTCCACACACTCCACTGTCAGCACCATCACCGTGGGGCCACGTGCAGCAGTCTGAGGTGCAGCTTTGTCTTTTCTCTTTGGAGTGTTTGATCCACAGAGCTGGCAATTGGGTGGGAGTTCACACAAAAGTTACTGGCAGTGCAGTGGTTGCATCAGGAAAAATATATCTGGTTGATTTATTAAAATGCTAATTAGGGCAAACAGAGGGAAGAAGTTTTCTGAAGAAGTGGGCAGATGGTCTGGATCTGTCCTACAAGTCTGATTTCAGTCTGCGTGTGAACAGAAAGGAAAGGGGGGAAAAACCCCAATGAACACTGATTTGAAAAAGAATTGGCAGCAGCTGCTTTGTTAAGGAAAATACCTGATTTTCTGACAGTGACTGCTTTTTTCCTCAGTTATGAACCCAATGAACACAGATTTGAAAAAGAATTGGCAGCTGCTTTGTTAAGGAAAATACCTGATTTTCTGACAGTGACTGCTTTTTTCCTCAGTTATGAAGGCTGACAGAATATGGAATGTTAGGACTTTTGAAAACTGATTGTGAATTGGTTAACTTTGTTGCGTCTAAAAATATATAAAGAAGATAAACTGGTGAAAAAACCAATTAAACTCCTAAACATAACTAATTTTAAATACATTCAGGAGCCTGTTCTTTAAATCTGCTGAAGGCATGCATGTAATTAGAAGGCTTGCATACAATATTTTACCAGGATGTGTAGCTGGGCTTTTATGACAGCATTGGAGAAAATTTATGGGTAGAATATTTTTAAACCCAAATAAGCCAAACCACATTGCTTCAATATCCTTTGAGAATATAGCCATTTCCTGAAGTGTGTGTAGCCACTGTGGGAGCTGAAGTTGTTTATTTTTTTGAGATTAAATTTGGCTGCGATCTGTTCCAACACTTGCCTGGAGAACCTTCACAGCCAGCACAGCTCTGAACTGCCTGCTGCTCACCTTGCCTTTCCCAGCCCAAGTGTTAACATTTGGATGGGGGATCAGCCTCTCTCAGCCTGTAAATACTTGACATTTGACCTACTATTAGGCAATCAGAAGATTAATAATTACTGTCTGAATTTTGTCATCGTTGTCACTGGCTAATTATGGGAGCAGAAAGCAATTTTTGAACCTGACTTGCTGTAGTTTAGCAGGAGCAGGGGCTCCAAAGACTTATGTAATTTTGTGGGTTGAAGTTACTTTAGACCCTTCAGAAGGGTCTTTATTTCCTATTCCACGAGCAGGGAGGTAAATAGGTAATTACAGTGGGCAGCACAGGCACCATGCACTGCCTGCAGCCAGCATAAATAGAAATACACCTATTGCAGTCCTCTGTTCATGGAGGGAGCCCTGGGACAGATCCACCCACCTCAGACTGAGCCCTGATGTGCCAGGGGCTCCCCAGTTGCTCCTCCATGGTGGGACTGGGGTGAGGGGTTTGCAGCACAAAGGTTGCTGGCCACAGTGCCCCCTCTAATTTCCCAGGTTGCTGAAATGGGACAGGCCCAGTTTCAGCAGGAATGGGAATCTGAGAAAAGGTGTGGTAGAATACACCTCCGATATGCCAGAAAGGGAAAGGGTTTAACAGCCCCATGTAATGACTTGGTGTTTCCTGTGTCCTACTTTTGGGAAACCTCATCTCCCTTTGTGGATGTTCTGAAGAGTGACAGTTCCCTTTGGGGGTTTTCTTCTTGCACAGGCTTAGAGAGAACTTATCCCCCAGTCACAGGAGATGTGGGGGTGTGCTCTGGTAGGTGCAGGGGGAACTCCTTTGCTGTCTGCTTGGAATGAGGCATTCAATATCTCTGTCTCATATCACTGAATGTAAGAGAAACACATGGGAATTTTGTGTTTGCTCTCTGGAAAAATGTAGTGAGAAAAGAGGAAAAAAACAGATGTTTTGTACCAAACCAGCAGGTCACACTGATACCTGTCCAGATGTTCACTTACTGCATCCCTCTTCCTTCTCCTGGAGTGCTGTGAACCACAGCCTTCCAGTGCAGTGCAGGCTGAACAACCTTTGAATTGTCACCTCCGTGGCAAATATGGATGTTGAGTCTGAAGTGGTTGCAAGGTGTTACAAGTCAGTCTGCTTATGCTGCCTGCCCTGATTCCTGCCTTCGTGGGCAAGGCTTAGAAATGTGTCTGTCACTGAGAGCAGTCTTCCTGTCAAGCTACTCCATCAGTGCAGTGATGCCTCTCAAAGTGCTGCTTTTCCATTTCACTTTGAGTATATGAGGATGGAGCCTCTGTCAGCCCCACTGGGAATTATTTCATAGTCTGATACACCTGAGGATCACAAAGTGCTGCATGATTACTCGGTTTAAATGCTTTCTTTATTTGGTCTCTCCTTTTCCTTTACCCATCTTTCATGCACTTAGCCTGGTAACATTTTGCCTCTTCAAACTTTCAACCACAGAGTCATCCTCACCAAATCCTAATTTTATGATGGCACTGTAATCAGTTAACATCTTTTGAGCACATTGTCTCCCTGACCTGAATTCTCTTTGCAGCTCATAGACTGCAGCTTTTACCAGAGCGCTGGGCTTGCCCCTAGCTCAAAGAAATATTTGAGATACATGATATACTAAGATAAGGTTCATACCCACCCTCTTCTGGTTTCCTCATGGTGATATAAAACAATGAAGTAGAAAATGATGGAGGGTTATATTCATTTTTAAGGGTTTTGCTCCAACAGTCTGTCCCTGACCTGTGAGAATTCTGTTGGTTTGTTTGTTTAGATCTGCTGGAGAAATCTCGTGTTGTTAAGCAGCCGAGGGGTGAAAGAAACTTCCACATTTTCTATCAGATCCTGTCTGGTGCATCAGAAGAGTTTCTCTGTAAGTATTGCCCTTGTGCCTTGTTCACATATGAGTTTTCTTTCTATTTAATGTGCTATTTATTTCATGCATATCATATTTTGTGGGAAATGTGATATTGATTCATTTTTCAAATCAGTGGTGGTAGTATCATTGGTAATATGTGAAGTCCACATATGCTTTGGTATTATCCAGATATCTGAGTCAGAATTGGCTTAGCAATGTATTAAAAACAAATTTGAAAACATGTTCTTATTCAGAAGGCTAATAATTAAAAGATCCTTGATGAAAATCCAATAATAACTACTTATTCCTGACAATGCTGATTCTGGGATAAAATTGCTATTAACAAGAAAGCCATTACTAATGATACTTTTATTTGATTTATTAGGCAAACTCAAGCTGGAGAGAGACTTCAGCAGATACAACTACCTGGGCCTTGATTCTGCCAGAGTGAATGGAGTGGATGATGCTTCAAACTTCAGAACAGTCAGGGTAAGAAGGAGCAGGGGCTGGCTGTGCACTCAACACCAGTTCAGGTTCTTTCTTGTGGCCCTTGGTCTGTCTGTTCCTGCAGGGCTGGGCTGGGAGGGCCACCTTTTCTGGGTGCTGGGATAGAGCATATTTGCACAGGGAAACATAGATACAACGAGGAAATAGGATCAAGCTTCTGGAGTATTCTTACGGGAACACAAAAAGGACCAAAACAAAACCCCAAAGAAGAATTAAAAAAACCAAAAAACAACCAAACAAAACTCTCCACACCAGAAAGAAACCAGCAAAAAGAAAACAAAAAAGGGGAGGAAGAAAGCCCAGATGCCTTGGTCAGGTCCTGGGAAAAGTTGTATTTTGTAGTGGCTTAGGGACAGCAGTGACTGAGCCTCAGGGCTCAGTCCAAGTTGAAAGGGCTCGGGGCTGACCAAGTTGAAAGAAAAGGAGAACTGGGATGATTCTCAAGATGATTTGCTGTCCTGTTTTTGCGTGCTTCTACTCAGGGGCAAGATGAATACAAGACCTTGTTACCCAGTGTGTGCAAATAGGTATTCTAAAAGTGACTGGTCTGAGAAGACAGGAGGGCCTGTTCATTTGACTGGGAAAAATTGGGTTGGGTTGCAAACTTAAATTAAGTGGCTAAAAAAAGTACAGTGTTTCAGAAACCCAAATTTTGAATGAGTCCTAGAAGTGGACTGGACTGAATGCCAGCTCCATTTTCACACCTCCCGTGTATTATAAAACTTATTTACCTTAGCATAGGGAATTATAGGTACTTTTAGTAGCAGAAGTGTTCATAAACCATTTGTAATTTTGCAGATAAATGGTGGATTTTTCAAGAATGATCTGTTTAAATGTAGATGCTTTTATCTCCTAATTTTATTTGTCCCCTTTCCAGAATGCAATGCAGATTGTTGGCTTTATGGATCATGAAACACAGTCGGTTTTTGAAGTAGTGGCAGCCGTTCTGAAATTGGGAAATATTGAATTTAAGCCTGAATCTCGTGCAAATGGCCTAGATGAAAGTAAAATCAAAGATAAAAATGGTAAGATGAGATTAGTGATGGGAAGAAAGCCACTAATTTGTCTGAAGTCATTATTAATTTTGTCATTTCTGCAGACATACAATATCCTTACATATGAATTAGATTGTTTCCAGAGCTCACCCTCAGGCAACTATGGGCTGCATTCTGTGCAATTTCAATCGTTCTGTTTGAAATTCTAAAAATTATTATTTTCTGCTTTTCTCTCACTTTATTAGCACTTTGTTCTAAAATGTTAAATGGTTCTGTGCCTTTATGTAGCTCCTTGCTTTTTCTGCAGTGGAGGATGTTTGTTCTTTTGCAGTATCTCTGCCTTTAGTGTCAGATTCATTTGGCGATATTTTTGCAGCTGATGCATTTTGCAAGTTCATTTTCATTTGAAAGTTTTTCATTATGTAAAGTAGTCTGCTATAAATGGAGGGAAAGTTTCTTCTCAAAAATAAGTGGATAGGAAGTGCTTTCAAAACCAGTAGCTCTGTTTCCTTGTGCTGTGCATGTTTTTAAAAACTTCGCTTGGCAGGGTGATGGGGAAGAGAGTGTGAATGGGGAACACTTCTGTTGAAGAGCATTTTGGGAAAATACCACACTTCTGAAATGCTGGTAGTTTTGGGGAAGAAAAAGCAGTAATAAGGAAGGATTGATTGTATTTACACTTTGCTTTTGCTTGCTAGAACTCAAGGAAATCTGCGAGTTGACAGGTATAGACCAGTCTGTATTGGAGAGAGCTTTCAGCTTCCGGACGGTTGAGGCCAAACAGGAGAAAGTTTCAACAACACTAAACGTGGCTCAGGTAAAAAGAGGTCCTGATTTAAAAGGCAAGATCTTTTTAAATGGCAGTTTTATTCTGCATGATTAAATCATAACTACCCCAATAAAAACTACAACTTGAATCAATCACAAGCACAGGGGGTGTTTTTTGCTCAGTGGTTTCTAAATGTTAAGAGATACCGGATGCTTTGGTTTGGTGTGTGAATTACCTCCAAAAGATGAGGGATAGGCAAATGTTGCACAGAATCTAAAAACAAGCAGTCCTGCACACAGCACATGCTGCAAGTGTTGAGGCAGACTGTTTTCATTTAGGGCAACTGCTGTAATTCCATGTGAGTTCCATGTGGGCCTCAGGGCTGCTAGAAAACCTTTGCTGCCAGTGTGAATTCATCTCCCTGCAATGCTGCAGAGCCAGGGTGGCTGCCACCTGTGTCTCATCAGCTCAGGCCATCAGGAATGTGGCTTCTCCAGCTGCAGCTGCTCGAGTCCCCTTGCCTAGGATTAGGATGGGGGATGTGAGTGTTCAGGGGGCAGCTGGAAGAGCAGGAAGGGAGCTGGGGTGCCCTTGTTGTGGCTGATGTTCCGGCCAGCCCGAGGCCAGCAGGACAGAGCTCCTGTGCCCACTTAGGCAAAGCCAGTGCTCCCTGTGCTGGTTTTACTCAGTTCCTAGCACCTTTAGGACACCTCAGCAACAGGAGAATGTTTGGTTTAGCCCAGCATTTATAACATTTTTCTTCTTTCTTCTCTTTAGGCTTATTATGCCCGGGATGCTCTGGCTAAGAATTTGTACAGTCGCCTGTTCTCCTGGCTTGTTACCAGGATCAATGAGAGCATTAAGGTATTGTTGCTTTGTGTTTGTAAAAAGAAAAAAAATCAATAGAAATCCTTCAAATTAAAGTGGACAGTAAAACTGTATTTGCCAATTTCATTTCTCCTGGCTGTACACTGTTACACACAAATAGCCTTATCACAGCTCAACAAATTGCTCTCTGCTCTGTTCTTGAGCTTGTAAAAATATTCACCTTAAGTGTATTTTTGGGAAGGCATATGTAACATTTTAGTTTTACAGTTTTTGACAGCCTGCTTATGAGATGCATTCATTTTCTTGAGTCCCAAATATGCAATGTACAGATGACTGACTCAGTGTTTATTTTTCTTTAAGGCACAAACAAAAGTTAGAAAGAAGGTAATGGGGGTGCTGGACATCTATGGCTTTGAAATTTTTGAGGTAAGACCTTTATAATGGTAACCATTTGGTGAGAGAGCTGTTACTAAAGCTTAACAGAGTTGTTCATTAATTGATAATCAGAATATATGTAATTTGACTCAAGTGTGTCATGCCTGACAAAAAAAAAGCCCACTAGAAAGGTAAGCCAAAGAAAGATGTCTTAACATGTCTGGCAATTGAAACAAAAACTTATGGAAGTCAAACTTGTGTTTTTACACTGTAGGTAAATAAACATTTATGATGGATAAACGAAATATATTTTGTTGTGACATACATTCTGAGCATAGGAAAAACTCTGGCACTGTCATTTCTGCCCTGAGGCATTTTGTTGATGTCTTTGAACAAGCTGTGTATCCTGAGAGGGGGGAAAAAACCAAGCAACAACCACCCAACAAAAACTATACCTTTTTTTCCTGTCAAAATTAAACAAGCACTTATATTGCATTTCATCTCAATTCACTTAGGTGAATATTCTGTACCTACTCCTAGCTAAAGATCTGTGGCTCACTGCTGTTTGTTTACAATAGTATTTTTAGACTGATGGTATTTTGAAACAAAACAATCAATGAGGAGTTTTTAATTGGGTTAGAGAGCACCAGGGACAGGGCATTTTCCATAAATCTTGTTCTGACAGTTTTTGTTAAGAGATTTATAGACCTTGGTTGGAATCTGTGTGTGTTTAAGCTAGAAACTCATCTGAGGAGAAACAAAATCAGTAGAAAAATCCTGGCCCACTTCCCTATATCCCTCTTAGAAATCTGGGGAGGATGTTTAAGCTATGTGGAAAATAGGAATAATTGTTCATGTGAGGGTGGTGTAAGCTTCATTTCAGAAGCAAAACATCTGACTATGTGCAAATCAGAGTACCTCTGAAGAGGAAAAGCAAAGCTGAGAGCTGCCTCGAGGGCTTGCTGAGCGAGGCTGTGCTGTTTGCATTAGACACAAGAACATATTTATGAAAATATCGTGCCGGAGGTCAGGTGGCTGAACAGGGATCTGGGTGCCAGATCTCTTGGGAGCTGGTCCTTGAGTAGCTTTTAGGAAGCTGGCACTGGAATGGTGCTGCTGGCATCCTCAGGCAGGACTTGTTTGTTCTAGCTCCCCTGTGTGTGGTTAGGTTGGACACGCACAGGGAGGTGGGAGACAGAAGGGTGACGTGAACCAGCAGAAGGATTGTGTTTGTGGGATGGTGTTCCAGAGATGAGGCTGTTTCTCACATGTAATTTTCATCTTTTCTACATTCAGCATCTTAGAAGGTCATAAGTGGCTGAGTGCAGGAGAAAAATGAAAAAAAACCCCAAAAAACCAGAGCTCTTTTCACTTACCCGTCATGCTGAACTACAGTGTAGCTTTCTCAAAAGCTGCAAACTCAAAAGCTTTAAAACAATGGAGGTAGTTATTGCTCACTCCTTTAAATGCCAAGTGTTGGTTTTCCTGGAAAAGCTGGGGAAGGTTTTGCCTTGTGACTTGAGGACCAAATTCATCAGTACATTCACACAAAGTGTGACTCTCTCATGGGTTAAGACCTATGGTGAGAAGAGCAGCCAAGCAGCTTGGTTCAGCATCACAGAAATAACTGAGGTATCGTTTAAATTTAATTGTATTAAAGCAACTAATCAATAAATAAAATTTTGACACTATGCAGCCACATAAGTCAAGGAAAATTTAATGATGTCTTAAGATTTCTAGCAGAACAAATACAGTGGAATTTGGAGTGTTTTGATGCGTGGTACATTTGTAAACAGTGTAGCCAAACATTCAAAATAGTAGCTGAGGTGTAGTTAATGACAGTCACATATCCATGTAATTATAAATCAGTTAAAACCTATGACTAAAAATGTGCAGTTGCCTCTTGAACCTAATTCTTAAGTCATATTTTGATTTTGACATCTTTTCCTGAAACTTAGAACTAATGTCAGCTCTACAAAGAATGTTTGTTGGCAAAAATGCACTTGAAAGGCTTCATCTCTAAATCTATGCCTTTTAAATGTGCAAGCTGTTTGATGTGCTGAGGGTAGAAAGGCTTACATTAATCATGTTTCTACTGAGGAATCAGGTAAGTTTATCATTGGTGGTCTTTGACCTGAAGTGGCCTTGTGCCCTGGAGACAGAACATATCAAAACCCACAGGAGGTGTAGCAGGAGTGTTTTATATACATGCAAAATGTTTACACAGGAAGCTCAGTACCACTGGAATAAGCAGCAAGGAATGTGTTTACTGAAGGCTGATTTTTGCATTTTAATTTTTTTCCTGTGTTTTTGTTTTGTTTCCTAGTGGGCAGGGCACAATGTTTCTCAGGCATTTTTCTGTTCAGGATGATTCTTTGGATCATCCTAGATTTCCTTGTGTAAGAAGAGTGAATAAAGAAATCCAGATTTACCATTCTGAAAGATATAAAACCATACTTCACCTTCTTGATGACAATACCAGTCTTGTTCTATTATATGCAAATTGAAGCTTTTAAATGAGATTTTTTTCAATCTATTTTTGAAATATTGATTTAGTTACTGTTCACTGTGGTTTCTGCAATTTTCTGTAATTTAAGCTGAAGTTAATTTACAAGGGTAACTTGTGGTTTCTTGGAAATTAACAGAGAAAAGATACTCGGAGTATTGATACTGCTGGCATATTCTCTTTGGGATTTGGGTTTTGTTAGTATATTTGTCAAACACAAACCCCATTCTTCAGACAAACACAAAAGCCATCCAAGAAAGTAGATATAAGGACTTGGCTGTCTGAAAATTCAGCTTAGGGAATTTAAATCTATCAATAATCCTCAGCCTCTGTGGGTTTGGCAGATGTCAGCAGCAAGCTTGGCTACACAACCCACAAAATAGGTGCTGTAAAGCTGTGTTTATTTTTGAATCCTGCCATGCCTTTTGTGGGAAGCCAAACGCTGGGACTGAATGTTTGCGAAGCGCAATGCTGAAATTTTGGGTGGCTCTGCGTGAATTGTCTGTGGGCAAGGATTTAGGGACTAGAATTAGCGTGGAAGTGCAGGCTGGAGGGCTGGGCTGGTTGTGTAACTGTGCTGCTGGAGCTTGGGCAGTGGCCTGAAGCCTGACACGAATTGCTCCAGGTGTGTTTATCCACATTTCCGAGCGGCCGCTTGTGTAGCTGGCGTGCAGTCTAGACTGAGGTTTGAGATGTGCTAGGGGTGATGGCTGATGGCACTGGGAGTTCTAGAATCAGCTTGATTCCAGGCCTCCAGGGGTAGGCTTGGGGCTGTTCCCATTTTATTCCATGTTTGATTGGGTGTTTTTGGGCAGAAAGCGGTGTCTCTGCAGAATGTTGGGGCGGGGTGGTGGAAGGGTGGGGTTTGTGTTGGAGGAGAGAAGGCTGTAGGAGGCAGATGGTGAGGGTTCAGCAGAGATGAGCAGAAGGCTCTCTCCATTTGCTTTGGGTGTTGAGTTTCCTGTTGTGTACGTTTCCTGTGGAGACAAGAAGGAGGGTAGTAAAAATGAATGTCATGGACCAAGAGTGAGTATTTCATCCTTCCCAGCCCTTCAGAGAAAGAGCTGTCTGTGCTGCTTGGCTTAAAGGCTTTATTCTGAATATTCAGGCCCCACTCTGCAGCTGGTCCATATGATGAAGTTAATGATTTGGAGTGCAGTTTTATGGGAGGTAATGCTGCCAAACAAGGCTTATTGTTGAAATTTGCCAGGCCTTGAGAAGAGAGTTTGAGAGTGTGAGCTCTTTCTGCTCAATCCCTTGGTGGAGCAGTTTGTTCCACATATTTTAGCCTGACAAGATGCACTGGTGATAGAGTTGCAGAGAGGGACTGGTTCCATTTGTTTGACCAGGGGTGATATGACTGCCTTGCCTTTGGGGACTGCATCTGACCAACCCCTTTTGCTCCAGGTAGGCAAGAACATGCAAAGACATGGCAAAACCCCCACCACTAAATAAAAATATCATAGGTAAATCAGCCAAACAAGCCACCCAGCAGTAAAACCAGGTCCATTTCTCACAGTCTGTGATGAACTTTGATAGCACTTCTTTTTATTTAAGGCAATTTGCTTGTTTCTTGTGCATGGAAGTCCCTTGAGGTAACAGAAAGAAGCCTGGTCCTGCTGCAAGTACTGTGTCAGCTGTCATCTGGACAACGATAAAATGACAGTATCTCTGTTGAGGGAATATGTTAGAAATGTGAAGAATGCATTTGCTTCCTATTAACAAGTTCATAGTTGTGTTAATTGCCTGTTTTTAGAAGGCAGTAACTAAATAAGGAGCAGTAATCGTGGAAAATGTCTTTCTGAGGTGTTTAAGGCATGAAAGAATAGGGGAGCTATTTCCACCTTCACCATAAACCTGTGCAACATCTTGGTCCAGTTGCTGCCTGGTTGCTTTGCCTTTATCCTGTTGATTACATGAAGGATGTTTTAGAGTTTCAGAGCATCCTGAACTCTGACAAATTGCTCCTGGATCAGAGTCTTGCCCCACACCACAAAGGATTATTTTACAGGAGAAGGGTCTAGTTATTTGCTAGCAGGATGACATATTAGACAAAAAAAAAAAAAAAATCTGAGGAGGAAATTGACTTATCGGGATCTTATTTTATCTTTCTTTTTTTTTTTTTTTCTTTTTTCTTTTCTTTTTTTTTTTTTTTTTAGGAATTGGGGAACACTTTCTTCGTGTCTTGACTTTGGCTTTAACTCATCCATGGATATCTGTTTTGTTCATTGCCCTAATCTCCAGACCATAATTTCCAGCTGCTTTTTCTAGGTTGTCTAGCTTGCAACAGATTTCCTTTCTGAAATTGTTCAACCCTTTGCTGATGCCCAGAAGTCTATCATATGCTGGCAAGCAGCAGTGCCAAAATGTGTGTACCCAGCCCTCTGCTTCTTCTGGCAAACCCCAGGCTAGTGGGAAAGATGAGAACCAAATTTTTAATCTAGAATTGATCAACTTCCTTTGCTGGCAAGAGTGGAGCTTTACAGAGAAGGGACCCTTGGTTGGACTCTGAGGTGCCAGGGAGTTTTAAAAATACTGTTAAAGCAATAATTTCCTTAAGTGATGGGATGCTGAAAACAGAGGTGCATCCCATGAATATAAGCACCATTGAATTAATTGTATTACAACGTAAGTATTTAGAGAGGCTTATTTTGCAATGTGCAGTTTTAGCAGTAAATCCCATTGGCTGGCTGTTTGCAGCAGAGGAAATACTTGAAATGCTGGAGCAAAAATACTCAAATGTTCTCCTTCAGGTTCGGAGAATGTTTTGCCCTCCAGCAGCTCTTTCTCTCTTAGCAGAGGAGTGGTTCTGATAATACAGTAGGATCTTGCCTGGTTGTAATTCCTGTTGTTCCAGGACTGTAATTATCAGGTTGAGTTTGTTGAAGTGATGGTACCTGGGTTTTCTCATGGATCAGACTGGATTCACTACAGTTTCTCACCTTTTTAAGTCTGACTTTGGTTCAGACCTGTGCCTGGACAGCACAGCTGGGAGCAAGATGGACTTCAGACTGCCTGGTTCTCTGCCTGGCACACAAAGAGGGCTGAATTTGGTTGAGCTACACGAGTGTGGTAAATGGATAATCACTCAAGCTTTGCACAGATCTTTCCTGCTTCCCTGAGGTACACTGAGACATGGCTTGGTTGTGTATAGTGGAATATTTATGATTAAAAGATGTGCCTCTCTGGTTCTTTGCATTTACAGATATTTACACAAAAGCCCAGTGCAGTCTAGTTTACAAGAAATGAACTTGATTGCTCAAATGTTTGTACATGTTAACAGAAAGGAAAGGGATTTATCCCTTTCTATTGATAACATGTCTTTACTGAATTTGCAAAAAATTTTGAAAAATTCTTAGAACTGAGTCATATTGCAACTGGGTCATTTCTTTCTGAGATTAAAATAGTATATTTTTCATTTTCTGTAAATGCAGTTTTCCCATTTTGCTGATTTTAACTTCCTAGCATTTATATTCCTTATTTTCATCTCATAAACTTGTATGCTTGTGTGGTCATACATAAAACCCCTTTTCCCCAGACACCACAGTAGCACATAAATTGAATTTGCTGGTTGGTTTCACTCTTCATTCCACCATTCATCTCAGTGAAGTGAGTTTGTTGGTCTTTTATCATCATTACTTTTGCCATCTGGCTTTTTCTCTAGGGGCCTGATGGAACTACTTGGGGTCACCTGCTTACGTAAGGGGGCAGTCAGAGACTTCTGATGCCTGGAGCTGTGTTGATATTTAAAAAAAAAAAAAAACCCACCAGTTTCTGGGGGTATTTGTGATACAGCAGAAGTATCAGTCTCTGTATGTCATTTTCCCTTCTCAAAATTGATGTGAAAGTTCATTTTAATGACATCAGTCCTGTTGATTTCAACAGTCTCATGACTTGAAATGTTTAGGGTTTTCTTTTAAAAGATTCTTTTCTTTTAAATACATCTCATGTATTATTTTGGCTGTATGTGTTCACATAATGTATTTGAAAAAATGTTGCTGGGCACTTTTTTGTCAGTGTGGCTGCAGACTGAACAATGTGTAGATTTTTGAGTTGCCTCTGCACAAGAATGGTGTGATGAAAGATTAAGGAGGAAGAGGAGACCTTGAGAAACACCTACCAAGGTGTGACACTGAGCTGTGATGTACCTGAGTCCATAGGTTTGGATCCACATCATCTGCTTAATTTGGGAAAACAGTGGGGAGGACACAAAAAACACAACCCTTAAAATTAGACTTTATTAGGCAGGAGGAAGTTAAGAATTGATTCCTGCCCAATGGAAAGGTACCCAGCTTTCAGTTTTAAGCAGGTGTCTTAGTTGTCTTATCATCTTTGGAAATTGTTGGAAACTGGGTACTCAAAAGTGAATTTGAATTCTGTATGGGGAGAGAAGGTTATAAAGTATCTAATGCTGATAGGAAAACGCCCTGTTTTAGATATTTTCTGTTCCTAAATATAATGGAGATCTCTCTGCCTAACACCAGTAAGAGTTTTAGCCTTCTCTTTGGTCAGAAATATTTTTGTCTGTTTCACATTGGTATTTTACTGGTATAAAAGTGTATAAAGTCAGCAACAAACCATATATGGTTTTTTCAGATGATTCCATGGTACACAAGTGGAGTCTTTTGAAGAAGTTAGGTAAAATACTAAGGGCAAAAGAATATTTTATGTAGGACTTTCAAGCACCAGTATGTAATAGCTGTGGCTCACAGATAGAACTTCATAGCTAGTTTATATAATCACTTTATTTTTGCATGGAGAAGAATTTTTTTAGAGTACAAAACCTGCTATTCATGAAATACCAATCATGAAGTTTTATAAAGAATGAAGCTGTATGACACCATTATTTGTGAAGTGAGAACCGTGGTGAAGTAGGCTTTGATTTTTGTCAGTGAGTTTTTCTAGTTCCCTAAATTTAGCGTTGCATCTGATAAAAGATTCAGAGGATAAGCTGAGGGTGGTTGGTTGAGCTGTATCTATAAATTCAACATGACTTTAAGCCTATCTCAGGTGACATTCTGTTTTCCCAGCACCTTTATTTAATTTGAGAGACTGTGTGGTTTTACATTCCCTGAAGGTTTATTTTGTATTCCACACTGCTGTCAAAGGCATAGTCAGAAAGGTGCTATTAAAATGCAGGGATTGAAGTGATGCCCTCGACATTGAAAGCAGCAGAATTACATCCTGGAAGAGAACCTGACACCTTGAGGAAGATATGGTCTTAATTTTTGGGTTTTTTTCCCCCTTTAAAATTTCCTAAGAATATTTGATAGCTCTTCCTCTAATTTTGGGTCTGACTGCACTGCTTCTGTGTTGGTCAAACCTCTTTGTGTCACCTAATACAAGTGGTCAGCATAAGGAGCAAAAAGTCTCTGATGGGTGGATCCCTCCAGCCCCTGCCTCCTGAGTGGGTTTAGTGATGTGCTATCACTGATGGTGGGTTATTCTTTCCTGCCTTCTAAAAAAAAAGTCAGAAGTCCTTTAAATCCCTTCTAATTCTGTTGTATCCATTTCTGTAACACCTTCATTAAAATATTGGAGGGGACAACTAATTTGTGAATGTTTGTATATGCTTTGTGGAACCCTCACATAATTAAAAATCAGAGATATTAATTAAGGGAGAATAAATGCACAGTCTCTGTTGCCTTCCTTAGAATTGCTTAGAGACAAATACTAATTGGGGTTTTTTGGGCATGGTTTCTTAAAACCTTTTCTAAAGTGTATTTCATTTACCAAATGTCTTCTGGTCTGCTCTGTTTTGAAAATTTCAGTAATTTCAAACATTTTCCCCCATTTTCTTTGCCATAATTAACTGTTTTAGCCTTTTGCTCTGTATTATTCATAAAGAACAACATTGCTGCTTCTGTTCAATAACTTTTTTCCTGGAATAGCAATTTTCAGTGGCTTGGCAATGTCAAATAGAATTTCATAGCTCAAAGTGAGTGATTTGTGGAGAACTCTGTGGATTTTGGTTTGCTTTTTTTTTTTTTTTTTTGGGCAAGCCATAAATATCACAGCTACACAGCAAATCAGGAAAACATCTAGCAATTACTTTAATGTATTGTTAATGACCTTTCAGTTAGATGGTTTATCTGGATTTTCTGTTCAGTTTCCATCCTCTGTTGATGACCAAGCCTGTGTAATTTGTGAGTGAATAGTCCTGCAGCCCTTTTAATCAGAATAACCTGGTCTTTTGGAGAAGCAGTCTCTCTGAGTTGGGTGGCATGTGCGTGGCAGGAGGATGCAGAGTGTGTTTTACCCTTTCTCTTTGTCTGGGTGATGTGGCAGTTTGGGGTCCTTTTACTTCAAACTCAATATATCTGAAGTGATGGCCTTATCTGAATGTGTCAAGTAAACTTATACTCATTCTTCATCCAGCATTCTCTATTTCCTTTCACATTGTCCTCTTCTGTCTGCCCTGGGTTATGAAAATGGCTTTTAGAGGCAAACATTACCTGGTGATTTAGAGACAGGGCAATGCAAGAATGCTGTTGTGTGTTACGCTCTGATATGTCTCAACCTCTTGGTTTATTTGGTAATATTTAGACAGTGCCTAAAGATAGACTCACCTACAAAGATGTAATGCATAACATTTATGTAGTACTTTGCATTTTCAGTGATACAAAGATTGATCTACTTGGTATGCTAAATAAATGCTAATAGATCTATTCTGTGTTGTTATGGAAGTAGAAGAAGTACTGACTGCAGTTTATGTAATTTCTTTTTCAACAGAATGCAGTAAGTATGGCTTGTTTGCAGTGCTGATTTTGCTGCATGCCAACTTTTAACTCTCTCATCTAGAGCTATGCAAGTTTTGCAATCTCTGAGTGATAATTGCAGTTGGTGAGAGGGGCAGCATTTGTGGCTGAGGAATTTTTGGTGATCAGCTATGATTTTGCTTCATTTAAAACTAAAATGATAAAAGTAATCTGTGCTACCTCAATATTTTCTAATCTGCTTGTGTGTTCTTAATCTCATTTAGCAACCAGATCCTTAATTCAAACATTCAAATGATTGATCACTTCAGTGATAAAAATTCTGTCAGCATAATTTAAGCTTCACAGGTACTGTACAGCAGATTATTTGGGAGTTTAAAAAGGTAGAGAGTCACGTCACAGCCTGTGACACTGCCTCCTTCCTGTGCCCACCCCTCCTGCTGGGGTCTGCTCCACTCCCTGGTCCCTTCTGCCAAGGGTCACACATCTGCTTGCTCCCTAACCCAGTTCTAGATTAATTAGCCTGCTAGAGGAGTTTTAGTCAATGAAGCTCTTTTGTTTCCCACCATTTCAAGGGGCAGTTTGTTGGCAGGAAGGAGCTGGGTTGACCTCTGGGGCCAATAATCTCTTAACCCAGGCTCAGCTGCAACTGGAAAAGCAGCTTGAGCCTTGTTCTGTAGGGAAATGGGATGCTTTATTGGCTGCTGAGTGGAAAAGAGCTAGTGCTACTGTCATGATTTTATTTATCAGACCCTGCAGGAGCCTACATTTTACATATGGAGACAGATCAGTGCAGGCAAAACTTTGGTTGTTTATTCCCTGACACCACAAGTGTCCTTATGACTTGTTAAAAGGAATCAGTGTGGAGGCATCAGGAATAAAACCTGCAGAGGCTTTTGTCCCTCCCAACAGACAAAGCCTCAGGGAAGGATTTGGTCTAAAATTTCTGAACTAATCGTGATCTCAATCAAATATTACTCCAACCATCACCTCACAAAACTGGAGGGAGCAGTTATTACAGTGGCTTGTTGACCTGCAGCTGCTGCAGTAACTCACTCCAGCTGGGCTCCTGGCTGTTTACACAAAGCAAACTCAAACATGTTTCATCTGACAGGACAACAGCTTTGAGCAATTCATTATCAACTACTGTAATGAGAAGCTGCAGCAGATCTTCATTGAACTTACCCTCAAAGAAGAGCAGGAGGAATACATCCGAGAGGTAATACTTGAATGGATCTTTCCTTACCCTCCTCCCATTGTCCCTGTAAAGATGCACAGGCAGGCAGGCAGGAACCATTTTTCAGGCAACAGAGGCACTTTTTGACCACAGGGCTGACATGGAGCATGTTTGTGTGGGGCTGTGTGGTAGTCACATTAAGCAAAAAATGTTGGTTTGGCATTTGTTTCACATTATGAGTTCTCCAGGTAAAACCAGACCCAGCTCTGATTCATTCGTTGGCAACCACGACTGGCACTTCTGAGCAAGGGCTAATTGATTTATGAGAACACTAATATCACTTTCTGGTATTAGCACCATTACCCTGCAGCCTGCGTTTTGGATTTTACAGTGATGTCTGGGATGCACCCAAAAGCAGCCACAGCCAGTCCTTCAGCTGGGTGGCTAAAATAATAGCACACAACGTGAAAGAAACTGCAAATAGAGTTTGGGTCTAGTGTTCTTTCAGGTATGTGAGCTTTATGGATAAATTTGAGATGTCCTGTGGAGCCCAGCCTCTGCTGTTTGATGTTACTCTGTGAGTGAACATCAAGATAAAGTTTTAATAGGTTTTAGCAGTGCTCCACATGATACACAGAGCTCAGACAAAATACCAGCTCCCAGCTGTAAAAACTGGCACACACTGTCTGTACTCAAACTGGATAATACCATTTTGCTATATAAACATTTTTTTAAATGATATAAAGTTCCTGCCTTACAATCCTGAGGATAACATGAAATTTCAGCATCTCTCTTTAATTTTGCATTTAGTGGTGAACCATCATTACTGCAATTTGGTTCTTGAATGATATTTCAAATGCTCTGAGAAAAGTAAAGTGTAAGAAGTACCGCAGAGTGCAAATTGGGAATGAAATTAATCTTTTCCTTCTTTCAGTCCTTTGCCCTACCAGTGCTACCTCGTGATGCATTGGCATCTCATCCTGGAAATTTTATCACTGATGTTTGAAAAAGAATTGAGATACTAAGAACATCTGAACAACTGTCATACTCTGGATTTTTCAAATGGTCTTATCTAAATTTAGCCCTCTTTCTTCCTCTTATGAAAAAAAAAAATCCCAACAACGAAAAACTTAGCAATTTTGCTCTCAGGAGCTTGCAGTGACATGGGCTGATTTCCTTCTGGCCAGTGGGAGCGTGGGCAGCACGGGAGGAGCCTGGCCTGGCGCCAGGGAGTGCATGGGAAGCTGACATGGGTGGGGGAAAGGAATGGAGAGTGACTGGCAGCCACTCAAGGACACTCATTTTGTGCAGATAATGTTAGTAGTAGATGATTGCATTTTTTTTTTCCCCTCTAATAAATGAATTGTTGGTAAGCACGAGGAATTAAATTTGAATGCAGTACCATGGTTAACTGGAATATCATTCTAATTGCTTAGAGGAAAAGCTCCCTCCATTGTTTTCCTGTTCATACATTTATTTATATTTTCTTGTAGGGGATTGAATGGACTCATATTGAATATTTCAACAATGCTATCATTTGTGACCTAATAGAAAATGTAAGTTGTATTCAAGAACCTCTCTGGATAATTTTTAATGCATGGATTTAATTTAAGTGTAACGTCTGTATGCATCCTCATGCACTAAATTTTGTGAAACATGCCACTTGTATTATGCATTTTATTATTATTTGCATTAGGTATTATGCATAGGGTTTTTTTATGAGCTACAAAATTACTTTTGTAGAAACATTCAGCAGTACCTACACCAAAAAACACCCCAAACCCAGAACAAATCAAACAGCTCTTAAATGTTTACATTTAGGGCTATTTTCAATAGCACATGCTACACTGTAATTAACATTTCTTTTCATATGGAGCTAGAAAACTCAATTACATGTTACTGACTGTTTGAGGCACTCACAGTACTTGTATATACTGAGAAGATTTCCAATGCAAGAAAGATAAAATTCCTTAACAATCACAAAAGAACAGTTTTTAACCATTAACATAAAATATATTGTGGTTTTATCATAAATCAGATACCTTCAGTTGAGTTGGAGTTGCTGCAGTCTGAGTAAATGACACGAGGTTTCAGTGTGAATTTTGGGATTCAGATCTCATAAAAAGGCTTTCAAAAATGCAAGTGCTAAAAATCAGTTGGAAATGGTCATGAGGTAAAAAAAGCCAAACTTTGAGATGGCTCTAAGAATGTTTTCCTGGGTAGCAGAAGTTGAAAAAGTGAATTATCTCCTTTTTGTGCTGTGATGGAAACAAATACTAAAGCTCTTGCTTTGAAACTTCAGAACCAAACTGGAATCCTGGCCATGCTGGATGAAGAATGCCTGAGACCAGGGACAGTTACTGATGACACCTTTTTAGAAAAACTGAACCAGGTCTGTGCCACTCACCAGCATTTCGAGAGCAGGATGAGCAAGTGCTCCCGGTTCCTCAATGACACCTCCCTGCCTCACAGCTGCTTCAGGATTCAGCACTATGCTGGCAAGGTACCTGCTGAAGGGAGCACCTGGGGTGTGGGGGGCTGCTGTAGCCGGTTGAAAAATCCAGACCTGGCTTAGTCTTTTCTGCCTTAAGCCTTGAATCTGTGATTTGGGCTGGAAGGCTTGAAGAGATCTTGGAATGGTTTTGGTTGAAATGAACTTAAATGTCACTTAGTTCCAAACCCTGCTATGAGCAGAGACACCTTTCACTAGAGCCCCATCCAGCCTGGTCTTGGACACTTCCAGGGATGAGGCAGCCACAGCTTCTGTGGCAGCCTGTGCCAGAGTCTTACCACCCTGACAGGGAAGGATTTCTTCCTGCTACCTGACCTAAACCTGCCCTCTGTCAGTCTGAAGCGCCTGCCCCTTGTCCTGCCACTACATGCCCTTGCTGCTCTGGCTGAAATCAAAGCAGTTCTCCTTTCATCAAAGGAGAAAGGTGCCGCATGTGCTTTGATGCTGCATTAGGTCTCTGGAAATAAATCATTGCTCACAGTGACAAAAATTCACACACATTTGTTGGCAACATGTTTTGGAAAACATGCCCTTTGTCACTGAGCTAGCTGCAGTTCTTAGTCAGATGGTTGAGAAAATGCAGTTTTTGTACATTTGAAGGAACTGAGTTTGATACTCTGTGTTTAAACAGATGGCAGAGAAAGCTATACAGAGGGCTTGCAAACATTTGCATTTTACAAATGTTTGTATTTGCATTTTTCAACGTAAGCAGTATGAATAAATGCAAGTCTGACAGCTTTCAGTGTGTAATCCACTATGACTTTTTATTAATGAAAATCAAAATAATTAAATTTGTAGACTGAAGACAATCTATTTTTTTAAAAATTGAAAGTAAATGTAGGGTTGAAATTATATCTCTTGTCTGAATCTACTGAATTGATAATACTGCACAGTAAAGAATATTTGGAAGGTGTTTCATTTCCCTAGCACTGCTTGATGCTTTTTGAAATTTTCTCAGTCTTACGATTTTGAATGGCTCAATAGTTTTTTCATTCAAAATAGTCCTGGAAATATCAGCCTTTGAACCTTTCAGGCTTTCATTCACGTTAGTTGTCAAGAAGAGTTTGTAGCTGCATATAATCTATCAGGGGTTAATAACTAGGTACTTCTTTGGTTGTCAGAAATCTAAGTGAATTGAAAATACCCCAGTGCTGTGAGAAGGGCTGTGCACAGATTGTGTCTTAGCAGGCAGTGAGGGTCTTTGATTGTTACAGGCATTCACTTACCCAGCAGAGTGAATTCCTCCTATTTTGGGAGGAATGTTGTTTTTCCATCCTCAGCTGAGAACATTTTGATCTTGTCACTGGTCAACAAAAGCTTGACCCTCCTTTAAGAAATATAAGTAATTTCATGTGAACAGTTTGGGTTTTATTTTTTTTTTTCAGTGGTGGCATTTACTGCACCTGTCAGAGCCAGAAACATGTCTTTCAAAGCAAAATGCTGCCTTCTGAGTTCCCAGTAACTTGCTGTTGTGTAACATACGTGTCAATACTATTTTCATTCAGTATTGTGTACTTAGCACATACCTATGCAGAACTGAGAAATCATGAGTCTGAAGAAGAATCTGTATTACCAGCCAGATGACTTGTCACAATTAATCAAATATGTTTCCTACCCTCAAAAATTAAAGAAGCCAGTAGCAATCTTTGGTCTGCATGAAGTTCCTCAGGCTGCCTCCTGGGTACCCAGCTGCAGGTCAGAGCTTTGTACTCATGCTTGTTGTTATTGGACTGCTTTCCTGGTAAAAGTCCTTTAAAATAACAGTCCCCCGGGGGCTGCACAGCTTGCTGCTTGCACTCTGATAGCAAGAGGTGATATTCCATATCTTGTTTTAGTTAAGCAAATAATGTAAGCATTAGTACTTTGAAAGGAAAGGGTATTTTTGTTGTTTTGGTTCAAAAGAGAAGGAGAAAAACCTCGTCAGACAGGAAAAAAGATAGATTGTTTTGGAGTCTTGGCAGGTGGTGCTGTGTCAGAGTTATCATGGAAAAAGGGTTTCTTCCACTTCAGGAACCAGAATTGATTGACACAGGGAACTGTTGGCAGCATGAGAAAATGCATCTTTCCCAGGTAGCACGTTCACAGACATGTTATCCAACAAAAAGCTGTTCAAATGTCAGATTTAAAATGAAAGCTGAAATATCCTTTGGTTCTTTTGGACAGCGTGTAAGGAGGAGAAATCAATTTCTTGGGTCAGTTTTGAACTGTAGTTCAAAACAGTCAGTTTTGAACTGATCTATGCTGTAGTTCAAAATCTGTGCTGATGAGACTCTTCTCTGTTGTTCAGGTGATGTACCAAGTGGAAGGATTTGTTGACAAAAATAATGATCTGCTGTACCGTGACCTCTCCCAGGCCATGTGGAAGGCCAACCACTCCCTTATCAAAGCATTGTTCCCAGAAGGAAACCCTGCTAAGATCAATCTGAAGAGACCACCAACAGCAGGTTCACAGTTCAAGGCTTCAGTTGCTACCCTGATGAAAAATCTCCAGACAAAAAATCCAAACTACATCAGGTAAATTCCCCAGTGACAAAGATTTGGTCAATTTGTTTGACGAGGTTATAAAAAACAAGCAAAAAAAAAACCTTGGTGTCCAGGGATAGACTGTTGAAATGTATGGTTTAAATTCACCATAATAGCTGTTGGCATGTACAGTGCAAAGAGACGTCCCTTTTGGTTCTCCTGTGCAGGTGCATCAAGCCCAATGACAAAAAGGCTGCGCACATTTTCAACGAAGCCTTAGTGTGCCACCAGATCCGCTACCTGGGGCTCCTGGAGAACGTGCGGGTCCGGCGGGTGGGCTACGCCTTCCGGCAGCCCTACGAGCCCTGTCTGGAGAGGTACAAGATGCTCTGCAAGCAGACCTGGCCCCACTGGAGAGGGCCAGCCAGGTAGGCAAACAGCAGTATTCCTACCTGTCCCGAGGGAAATTCCCATCTTCCACATGTCCTGAGCTTTGAGTTGTCGTGCATACGTTGTGAAAGGAATACAGTGCGGGCATTACTGATTTGGGTCTGAGAGATGCTGCAGTGTTTTCAAAGTAACTGGGAGGGCTGCAATGATTAGGAGGGCTCTTATCTTTAATGACCAACTTTCAAAGTGTAAGGACACTCATTTTGTTGAAGACAGCCATACAATCTTCCTCCGCCCTTTCAGGAATAACTTTACATAATGATTGGGGAAGATTATCAGATAATGCCTCTTACAAATCAATTATATTAAAGATATACTTTTAAATTGCATAGTATTCACATTTTCTCCACATTTTATTTTTTGCAAATAATACCTGGGATGGACAAATAAGTTTCTATTACTTCTTTTTACATGTGGCCACTAAAAGCAATATTTAAATATCTTTCATAATTGATTAACATCTTTTAGCTACAATATAAGTCTTTAGGTTATCAAGACAATGGTGGCAGTGCAGTGTTGGTAACAATAGCATTGCAATAGTCATCACGAAGATCTGCACAGTTCCACTTCCCTTTTTTCTGTTGGTGTTCATAAAATGCATTTGATGAGAATGGAATGGTGGCATTTGTCAAACTCGTCAGTCTTTGTTTCACATTCTGACATTAGTGTCAGCCCTTGCTTTTTCCTTTCTTCTGTTTTTAAGTAAAATAATTATAGGTGTAAGAGTAAAAAATAGGCCGTTGCTGATGCTGTAAAATAAAATTTGCTCCTTTTTTCATCAAATTATTCTGAATCTTTACAGTGATTATTCTTGCCTTTAGCAGAATAAACCACTGAGTAAATGAGTTAGGTTTTCAATCTTCTTATGTCAAGCACTATTTAAGAGTTTAAAATATGCTTTCATATACCTTCCATAAATTAAGCTGTGAATATGTAAACTAAGGTGTTTTAGAGCTGGGGGTCATGTTTGTTAAGCTCATTTACTTCTTCTTAGGGCTGGAGTAGAGGTGCTGTTTAATGAACTGGGAATCCCTGAAGAGGAATTTTCATTCGGTAGATCAAAGATATTCATCCGCAACCCAAGAACAGTAAGTGCAAAATGCCTCCTGCAAAATCAAGCCCTCTCTCATGAGGACAGCATCATTCACTACCTGGTTCCTAGATATTTTTCTCCATGCAGTTCTTTGATGTATTGCTATGACCGTAGCATAAAAAAAAAGCGATTTTTAATGTTAGGCCCATTAAAATCAACATGAATCAAGATTCTACAATAGCTGTCAGCCTTAATTTAATATAACTTTTGAGCAGTGACTTGCGACATTGTATCTGCCACAGATCTTGTTGGGGAACCTGCCTGTAGCTCTGGAGATGAATAAAACAACGTGTGGCTGAGTGGGGACTTCAGTAAAGAGATTTCTTACAAGAGCTGTGCTTATGGGTTTTTTTGCTTGTCTCTCCTCTCCTGCTGTTTTTCTTCCAATGTCTAACAAAACCCTGAAAACCCCCACACCCAGCTCTTCAAACTAGAAGACCTGAGAAAGCAGCGTCTGGAGGACTTGGCTACTTTGATTGAGAAGATTTACAGAGGTTGGAAGTGCCGCACTCACTTCTTGTTAATGAAGAAATGCCAGATTGTGATCGCTGCCTGGTTCAGGAGATACTCAGTAAGATGCCATCCTTACTACATGGGGGATCCTCTTCATTGTTTAATGCATGTAACCTTCATGGATAACCTTTCCTCAATATGTACAGAGAGCTGTTGAAAGAATTCAATTTTATGTTAATACTTATGTACCAATAGGGGGAATAAAGAAAATTTAGTTTGTGTAGACTACTGTTAAGTGCTTACACTGTGGTCGTTTTTAAAAAATTTAAAAGCTCACCAGAATCCTTTCACTCTGGGAGAGCAGGATTCTCTGGCTCAGCTGGGAAGAGTCTTTTTCATTCAGCTAAAATGCTGTGCTTCCCAACACTTACAGCACTTTCAAAACATATGGTTAATGTGTAAAAAATGTTCAGTAATATACATGTGCAGTTCTGTGGAATTCAGTCATTCCTAAGCCTTTTTGTGGTTTTGCCTTATTTGGAACACTTGCCTTAGACTCAAAAATGCTGCCTGTAGGGGTTTATTTTAATTGTAACTCCTAAGACTCGTAATTTGGTATCATTATTGATACAGTTCATCCTAAAGCAGTTTCAGTTCTGAGTGTGGACTGAGTGTTCTGTGCCACAAACTTAACAGCACTAATACACGACTCTTCCATGTTTTCTTGGCAGTTAGTAAATAATACTGACTTACTGACTGATAAAAAAGATTTATTTGTTTTTAAAGCCACTCTTGAACTTCTCAGCTGCATTTTGCTGTTGCTGGAGAACAGCACAAACATATCAGAAATGTTGATGAAACACTGAAAGAAAATCTTCTTAAACTGCAAGTGGCAGAGTTGACAAATCCCCATTTTTCAGTTGACAAGCACTTCTGTTTGTCCTCTTGAAAGCCATCAGTGTTTGGTTCACTTCTCTTGGGTAATTAGAGGGAAGTATAGATCATTTGGAAAAAGTGGCATAGCTGAAGCATGCTTCTTGACTGTAAAAGTTCTTCTCTCTGATTTTTTGTGACTGAAAGCCCCGTTCCTACAAACAGCATCATTACAGAATTGCATTGTGCCCATGTGGCTTCACTATAATCTCATGCAATCTTAATTAATTTAAAATGGACTTACCGCAGCTAGATTGGCACAGCTTTAAATATAAATAAATGGAAACAAATACATGACCAAGAACTGCTGATTTCTTCACTGTAAGCCATTATTGGGTCACTGCTGAAGCATGGCAGCAGTTGTTTTATTGGTGATGATAGAGGCCAAAAAAATAAAGTTTTCTCAGCCCCTTCATGTGGATGGAAGCACCGCTCTCCTAACCCAACATGACTGGTAGGCACTGTGCCTTGAAGGTTTGATGGGAAATCCCTGGAATGAATAAAGCTTTTTTGAGTAACTTGAGGATCTGCCGGCACTTGTCTGTCTTTTGCCTTGCAGGGCATGACAGACAGACAGCAGCTGTGGCATGAGGGTGGCCCAGAGGGACCCTCTCCAGCTTGCTCACAGATTTTCACTCTCACTGAGAGGACTGAATTTCAAGTCTAAAAGCCCTGCTGCAAATTCTGTCAATTTAGTATTATACTAAACACTGGGCTACTGGAGAACTGAACTTTTTAGAAGGAAAACACTCAGCTGTCCAGGAAATTTATTGTTCAGCCTGGCACATTTAAATAGTATTCCAGCATCTCATTCAGAAATCCGTGCTTTTGGTTTTTTTGCTCTTCCTAAGTTATTCATCAGCCATAATAAAGGCACTGTGGGTAATAGGAACAGCACATGTCTTATGAAAAGGTGGTAAAAAGCTTAGCCTACAAACCTGAGTATGTGTGACAGTTTGTGTGCTACTCTGGTGGTGGGAAAGACAAATAAAGCTCTTACTGTTAGCATTTAATGTGCAATTGTGCTGCTGACCATGAACTTAGTGTTTCTGTAAACAGAGTGACATTGTCCATGCAGCATTGTTGATGTGCTTTGTTCACCCTCGAGTTGAACACAGAATCTACGCTCTGATCTGCTCAGTCAGAAATTGTTCACTTTTTACATTTAGTGCTTGTCTCCTCAAGCATATTGCCAAATGTTAGTAATGAAGGGTTTATTATGCAGTGTTTGACAGACATAATATTCTGTTCTAAACATCACATACTTGTTTCCAACACAGCAACAAAAAAAATACCAGAAGATGAAGAGTTCGGCTATCACAGTACAGTCGTACATCAGAGGGTGGAAGGTGAGTTTCCTGTTACTGCAGCTGTCTCTGTTTGGAAAGGTGAAGAGCAGGTCAGAAAGCACTTTCCAAGTGCACTGAGCCTCCTGCCTGTCACACCTTCTCTCCTTGGAGCTGTGGCTGCACCACGGCCATTGCTAAACACTCGTGTTTGCTGTGGAAGAGGTGAGTTCAGGATACCTGCATGTGCTGCCTGGGCTATAAATCCCTGCAAACGGTGCAGGTGGAATGCTGGGACCACACTAAACCACTGGGTTATCCTTGCGGCATCTTCTGCCAAGGAATTGAGAAGGCCAGCAGCTCCAGAGAAGGATGCTCTGGGGCTTTGCCACTAGCCTTAGGAAAATGATAGCGCTGAACTGACTTGGAAGAAACAAGTTGTGGTTTTCAGTTATTTTATGCTGAATGGGATTCTCAAAGAATGAATGAGATTGAAAGCAGGATTAAAATAAAGAGTTTGGGTTGCCTGGGCAATTTGTGACCTGGGTTAAATCTTCAGTTCTCCTCTGTCTGCTAAGCAGGGAAGTGAAACTGTACTTGTGTTGAGAAAGTAGTTTATTGCTGTGGGCTTGTATTCTGCCTCAGTTTGCCACAACTTCACTTCTTCTCTGAGAGGTTTGTACTTTGTGAAGGGATAATCATTCATTCTAGTAGATATTTAAGGAATGATGCTTTAATAGGAGGTAAAAATGAGATTAACAGCTCACAGGAAAGCAGCTGTGATGCTCAAAGCAACTACTGCTACCCATCTTCAGAAAAAGCAACCCTGGGCTCCTCTATTTTCTTATTAACTTTTCTTCTCCCTGCTAAAGGTGGCTTTCCCCTCTAGTTAGAGAAGAGAGATCTGCTTTTAGTTCTGGAGTCAGTTCCCTTTCTGTCAGGCAGGGAAGGAAGGGGCTGCAGTTAGTAGCTATTGGTGTAAATAGTCTCTCCTGCCCAGAAGGCTTTAAAGTTTGCCAGCAATAAGATGATGTGATTTGATTTTGCTGTTTCTCTGGATTTTTACTTTGTCTTTATGATTTTGTTTAAATGAGTTAAAAATATCCTTTCAGTCTGACTATTGATGTGCTGTCTTTTCCCATGAGCATTATTTGAAGAAAACTGGGTTAAAAGCATCATCTCAAGTTATGGTTTTCTGTTTGCCATTGGAGAACAAGCTCTTTTGCAGTAGCATTGTGCATGAAAGCCTGGTATGACAGCAGCCTTTAGTGTGACCTAAAGCCAGGCAATTTACTTGTCATTTATTCTTTATTGCACTCTAAATGAGTTAGACATTTACTGTATGGAGAAAAAATATTGTTGCCATTGTGCAAACAGACATATAAATATCTCAGGTAATGCAGCAAATCTGGGAGAAACTGAGTACTGAGCTAAGATCCCCTAACCTGCCAGTCCCAGTCTTGCAGCACAGAGCCCTCCCTGGAGCAGCATTTGTGAATGTATTTGCTTGGGGATTTGGACAGTAGGTTTTTTTGGTTTTGCCTGGATTTACAAGTGCCCTACTTCAAAAATATGAAATGTTGGTTAGTCAAAAAGATCACTTTTAATTGTTTGCAGGCTCGGAAACTTCTTCGGGAGCTGAAGCACCTGAAGCGTTGTAACGAGGCTGCCACAGTAATTGCTGCTTACTGGCACGGTACCCAGGTAAGAAAACGGCAACAAACCGTGCAACTCTGTGTCCCTACATGGAATGAAGAAGGATGTCCCTCAGGATAGTTGTCTGGGAATACTCTCAGTGCCTTAAACCACTTTGACTGCTTAAACTGGTGTTTTTTGGTTTCTCTTTGCTGCTAACATGTTGTAGCTGGTGCAATATGGGAAGCTGGGACACGCTTTAATTTTTGCTGTTTGTAGTGACTGGTTACTTGCTTTCTTTCTTGCACCAACGGGAACTTGCAGTAACCTTTTCTTTCCTAAGCTTTTCTGTATCCCCTTTTCAAATGCATCACAGGCACGAAGGGAACTGAGACGACTGAAAGACGAGGCTAGAAATAAACATGCTATTGCTGTTATTTGGGCTTTCTGGCTTGGATATAAGGTACTTCGTGCACATATCACATCACTCAACTTCATTACTCAACAACATCAGCATTTAATCACTATTTCATAGTGAGAATTAATGACTAATACAATTCACTCTTTAATAATAGAGCATGATCATTGATTCCTTCCATCTCCATTCATGCCACCCCTAATAAATCTGATAGCATTGTGTATGCCAGTTTTTTTGTAGAGTAGGAAATACTTTGCATGGCAACCAAGTACAGATTTGCACTAACAAGCCATTAGACTAGATTAAAAATTACTGGACTGCAGTCATCTCAAATTAGGAAATGCATTAAACTACATGTAAATATGCAAAGTGTGGTTTGTGGGGGGAGAGAAGGTTGGGGGTTTTTGGTGTGTTCCTCCCCATGCCCCCAACAAGTGCTTTCATTGACACTGTGTTAGTGATTCAGTTGAGATTTTTACCACATATTATAATCTGTACCCTGGACAGTTTCCATCTACAAATTCAAACCAACATTATTAAGTTTCATTAAATTCTAGTTATGATTGGTTTAATTGATTATCTGGCTGTGATTTGAACCAGTAAAGAAAATTCAATAACTACAAGTAAAGCAAAATTTTATGAGCTGATCTTTTAGCAGAAAATGATGTTAGTTTGCAATTCTAAACTTACAGCTCTAGAAAAATCCCAGGAATTTCAGCATCAGCTGTTTGTTTTCAGAAGCAAAGTCCCACTGAAAGATTCTTGCTAATCCCCAGCCTGTAGTTGTGGGTTATGTGAACATTTGAAACGCTGTTCACTAGAGGTCAAAAATATATTGGCTTCAATTAATAAATTCCTAATTTAGTTGAAAACCATAAATACATTAGATTTAAAACATTTTTCAGTTGTTATTTATGTTGTGGGTGTGTTGTTAGAACACCTTGCCAAAAGGATAGAGAAATGTGCTCAAATTACATCTGGAGTATAATGTTGTTTGACCTTTGCTATTTTGGTATAAATCTATTAGATTTTCAGCAAAATGGCAGCCCTGGGAATCCAAACAAACATGTACAGAATTTCCTTCGTACTAGGGAGTCTTTGGAACTTTTCAGTTCTAGCTTGCTATTTAGATAATGGTATAATTTGACAGACACACAGTTTCCTCTACATTTGATTAAGCACAATACATTGAGAATTTTTGTTTTTAACCAGAGTTCCTTTCACCAAAATATTGCTCAGTACTGCAGAAGAGATTTTTTTTCATAGTTTTAAAATATTTCTTTGTATTATAAAATGCATCCAGTGAGTGCAATAGTGTTAACCATGTTAAAGTTCCTCATTTAAATGTTTAGTAGATTTGGATAACTTTTAACATGGTTTAATAGTTATTTGTATCAACTGGCTCACAGGAATTTAGTAAAAAATTGTCTCTTTATTCCTTAAATAGGAATAATCTAAATATAATAATATATGTGAATATAAAGATAATAATCTAAATTGAATTAAGATTAGAAAAATAATTACAATCTCTGATAAGAGAGACAACTTTTTATTTATGTGATTTTTATCTTTTCCTGGGTGACTACTTAGAACAAAAATGTTTAAAAGTTATCAGAAATCTTGCTTTACCAAAAAACCAAACAAACAAAAATAAAACAAGAGTGAGCCTCAAGTACTCAGTTTCCTTCCTTTGCACAAGATAGACAAATACTTAGCTTTGCATAGCTCTTGCTTTTACATTGCTGTGCAGTAGGAGCTTTTCTGCCAAGCAGATGAGTGAAAACATAATCTCAGAGTCTACATCTACTGCACATTAACCTTTCCAGCTGCACCAGAAGAGCATTACTGGCACAGGCTGGAGCTGCTGCTGCACAGGCCTGATAACTTACAGCTTGACAAGTGCAGATAGAGGGCTAGAGCTGCTCTGACTGAGCCTGTAATACTGGAACTCTTCCTTGAGTGTTTTCATCAGATAACTGAACAAAAAATGTGCTGGTATCTCCTAAAATGCAACATTCTGTTAAGTTGCCCACACATGCCTCAAATTGCTTTCCTAAAATGGAATGATTGATGAAAGGTAGGAAGGTGCCTATCTCTTTGTACATGAGGAATGTGCTAGGTTTGATGGCTTTACCTCTTAATCCCGCAGACAGACGTCATTTTAACAGGCTGGAGAATTGTTTTTTTCTTAAATACATAAAGATCAAAATAAAAAATAACATCCAGAACAAAAGCCCTCATTACAATGCTGAAAAGTCACCATGACACATAGTTTCAGAGCTGACTCTGTCCTGCCCAGGCGCTTGCCAGTGGAAGAAGTGGCTAGATAGTGAGATTGTAGTAAGTCTTGATTTTTGTATGCATCATTTTAATCATGGAACAGCAGGCACAGCCCTCCTATCAGAACCAACTTATGGGAGGTGTGCACAGAAGAGGAGGAGGAAGGGCTGACAGAGAATAACAGGGCTGAATGACAGAATTCCCACCTGTGCATGCCACGTCAGCAGCAGTGGGGGCTTTTTGGAGCTTCTCCGCGGCCTCGCAGCAGCTCAGGCGGCGCAGGCCGAGCGCTGCTCCTCCATCCCTTTCCCTGCTGGTGGTGGGAGCGGCGTTTCGCGCTGTCTGCTCCGGGCTGTCTCCTTTGCTCACTCTCTGAACCTTTCAGGCTCGGAGGGAGTTGAAACGCTTGAAGGAGGAGGCTAGGCGTAAGCATGCTGTCGCAGTCATTTGGGCTTACTGGCTTGGACTGAAGGTACTTTCTCCGACACTCCCGTCTGTCAACGTGAACTCAACTAAGCGTGGCGCACCTTACTAACACTTAACAAACAAGCAGTTGTGTGGGCTCACTAGAAGGGGTGGTTTTTTTACAAGTTCTTTAACTTGGTCATGGACTTGGCTGAAAAAGTAGTGAGCTGAAATTGCCTCACTTACAGCAGCGTTGAGGCATTGGGGTTTTTTTTGTCTTATCAGGAATCGCAGGAAGACAAAAATCAGATTAAAGGGACTCTATTACAGTTGTTGACTTTAAAAACTGACCTACCTTGGCAAAGGTCCTATGTGGAAAGATTACAAGGATGTATTTTCTTGTTGTGACCTCTGCTTGTTAGAATGGGAAGTAGGGTGGAAGTGTCTGACTCTCACTGCTGCTCACAGTAGAGCCCTCATCCCAGTGTTGAGGAGGGCAGGGTGTAAAGCCAGTGGTCATGTCCTGTTGCATCCAGCAGCCTTTTTAGGGCCTGGCATTGCACACAGCTACCTGTGGCTTGTGACAGCCATGGGTTCCTAGAAAAATTGAGATGCACAAAAGTGTTTTGTTTTCCGTCCCTTGCTTTCAAGGACTGGTTGGCAAAAGAAAACACATCTGTAATCTGGAAAAATGTAGTTCTGCTCTGTAAATAGACTATGAAAATGGCATCTTCAGATGTTTCAGGTCTGTGCCCAAATGATTTACATAACAGTGTTTTACAGATGCAGTCCTGAAGAACTGCAGAAATCTGAATCTGTTTGGTTTGGCTGGGAGTGACTTCTGCTAATAGGGATATTGTAGACTACAGAGGTATGAAAGGAGCAATTCACTTGACAATGCAGAGTAAAGTTCAGGTCTCATATTCTTGTACTTGCCCTGACAGTGATGAAATGGGAAAAATAGTTAGAAAACATATAATTATGTATAATACGTGTTCATTTATATTTAAAAAAAAAATCCATTGCAATACATACATGGAAAACAGAGCTGGAAAATACAAAGGAGCCATTTTAAGAAGTCATTCTGCAGATCAGAATCACACTTTAGGTACTGCTGCCAAAGTAGGTCTGTTTTTATGATTTTAAAACAAGGATATGTCCCTCCTGAGGACTCAGAGGCAGTTTTATATCAAACAGCGGCATTTAAGTGCAAGCTGATGACTCCAAAACCTTTAAGGCACATTACAGCAGGAATACATTTCTGCAGTCTGTGGTTTTCAGTGAGTTTGTTAAATAGTGTAAGCCACATTTCTAATTTCCCTCTCACCTGAAATACACAGATTTTTCTGAATAAGACTGTAATCTGTCATTCCAATCTATCACTGTTACCACAGGTAGTTTGAAGGCAAAGTGTTTTCACCCATGACATGTGAGGCTGGAGAATTAAAGTTGATAAAAACAATGAAGATTAAACCAATAAGTTGTGAGGATTTTGTTTAGTTTTTGTTGGTGTTTTTTTTTTTTAGTTGTATGCCAAGTAGATTTTAATAGCATTTGTGGTACTTTCCAAATTCAGGCTTTTCTGGAGCAGCTTGCATTTCTCAGTGCTTGCTTTGCAGCTTCCCTGCAGCACCAATAGGATGAGTGGGTGTCTGTTAGTCCCTTTCTTCCAAATTAATTGGCACACCTTGCAGCTCGCAAAGAATAATATAAAGCAAGATCATTAAGGAGAATCAATGGTGAGATTTGGGATGATTGTGGTTGGAGTGGCTTTGAGTGTGTTAATTACCATCCCTGAATAATTGATAAAGGATGTACTCTTAATTGTAGAGCACTAAGCCTTGCAGAAAATGAGAGAATAAGAACTCTGATTTTTTTTTCTTATAAAGTGATAAGGAAAAAAATAGGCACTGAATTTGCATGGAACAACGACAGCTGACAGTTTTGTTGGTGCATCTTAATGTGTAATTAAGCAAAATCTGTTCACCTGTGGGGTGTATTTGCCCACAAATGGTGACAGATTCTTGCTTTCCAAATGCTGGTTCATCTTAAAATGCATGAATTACTATGAGGCAGAAAGGGGTTGAAGGGGATTTTATGCTATGGGTTTCCCTTTGTATTCTGGTTACAGGGAAGCCAGCAACATTTAGTGAGTTAACTAAAACCACTAAAAAAATTTTGCTCGGGGGTAAATTATGCAAATCCAGGATGTTTTCCCTGGGTTTTGCCCAAAACCCATAACAGGTGTTGCAGGCTGTGCCAGAGTTTGCAAAAAAATTTGAGGGATGTTTCAGCTGACTTGAGGTGAGCCTGGGTGTCACATAAAACTGCAGACCAGTTGGGCTCTCCCTAATTGGCTTTTCTGTATTTTGGTCTATGCTAATTAGCACTGATAGAAATGCAAAAGGCAAAACAAGTACTCTAAAGCTTGCGCTTCCAAGTATGTATTAAAAAATTAATATCGCCTGCAAAAATTGTTATGATGATTACTTTTTTGAGGGTTTTTAAAAATTTTATTGGTTTTCAAATAAATTTTGGGAGCAAATATCAACCTTGCTGACATTAAGCAACCTTTGTGTTGATTCTCTGCTCTTACCGAGCACCAAAATCTTATTTTTCTTTTGGAATGAAGACTGCTTGTGTGAAAAGAATTTTTTCATGCAGAAGTCTGCTCTGAAAAAAAATCCAAACCCTTTTTATCATAGCAAACTCTGTGTATTAAGAATTTTAAAGGAGAAAAATCTGAAAATGTCACCAGTTAACTCTGTAATTAACATCAAGTAAGTGTCACTTCAGACACAAGAAAATTGTATAATCACTGGTGATGCCTCACTTTTTCCAGTCCAGCTTTATGCAAAAGCCTATTGAAAATGGATTCATGCTGTGAATTCGACAATATTTGAAAAATTTGCCTTTTTGGAGGGAAGCATTTCAAATTCCTTGATAAGTTTGCAAATAATTGCATTCAGGTCAGCCGAGGTATCTTTCAGACATTGTGGTCCATGGTCTGCTTCCCATAATTTAAGCGTGACCAGGTGATGTTCCTATTTCAGGGAACCCTTTGCATGTACATCTGCTTGTTTTAATGTCTTCTACCACAGAGCTTGTTGAAAAAGTACCTGTGCAAACAAGTGCGTTCTTTATGTTCATTTTGAGGGTTTGTTTAACTTTCCAGGTCCGTAGAGAATACAGGAAATTCTTCAGAGCCAATGCTGGAAGAAAAATTTATGAATTTACCCTTCAGAGACTTGTATGTATATATCTGTACAAAGTACATGTACACTTCCTGTGTTTTAAGTTTTTATTTTCTATCAATGTCACAGTTGTGTTATGATAGTGTTTGTAAGGAAATGTCCAAGCACGTGGAAAAGTGACAAATTAACATTCTGATATTGTAAAGAAAGGATAGTGATAATGTTTGGAAGTACAGGAATGGTACTAAGTATTTTCCACATTTCTTTGATACCTAAATCTGTGTTTCTCAATATACCTGGCTTTAAAAATCCATATTTTGGTTTATGAGAGCTGAGAGTTGCAGTTTGGTAACTGTGCTTTTTAATCACAGAGCATCTGCTTTTCCTTGCCTACTTCAATAACTCTGATATTTGAACGTTAATAAAACATCTTGCTTCAATTTTGTCACAGATGCAAAAATACTTCTTGGAAATGAAGAATAAGATGCCTTCTTTATCACCAATAGATAAAAACTGGCCAGCGAGGCCTTACCTTTTCTTGGATTCAACTCACAAGGAACTAAAGAGGATTTTCCATTTGTGGAGGGTAGGACACATTCTGGTCCAATCTGTGCAGAACTTCTTCCCATGATTTTAAACAGTATTGTTCACAGAGGGTCTATTTTTAGGATGTGTTTCCTTCGATTCCAGCCAGGATAATTTTATTTCTTTGGAAGGAGTAGGCTTTTTGATCATTGCCTTTGGCCTGCAAGGGATATAACTATCGTGGCCACTCCTTTCTGGGGCTAGGGAGAGAGCTTTGCTTCCTGCCATCAGCCCGTTAATTAATAGCTTGTAATTTTTGTGTCCATGGCCAGCACTTAGACCAATGTTAGAAGTGCTGGGTGGAATTTTTTACTTATGAGCTGTGGTTAGCCGAAATTTGTTTTGGATCTTTGGACGGAGAGAATGGCGAGAATCTGTACAAGTGCTGATGGGATGTTTTACTGATCTTGTGGGCTGTGTTTTCTGTGAATTGTCAAGGAACAGTTTTTCTTTCTGAGCCTGCAAAACTCACCCTCTCAGCTGTGTCTTTTTTTCTTCTCTGCCTACATAAACTTCCAAAATTGTGGAGCTGTATTTATATTTTTTGTGAATCTTTTTAGCACACTCTTCCAATGAATGGTGTCTCAGATTAAGCTCATGTTCATGCTTACAGGAGATGTTTTATATATTGTTTCTGGTGTAATTCAAAAGTATCTAGAACGGGTAAGGAGAAAAACACCTCTCCTGTTTGTTATCAGTGGCACGTAGGATGGAGCTGAATCACTTCGGAAGCATACAAAGAATGTGCATCTTGAGCAATGAGCAAACATTAGTCTGTGGTGCTGTGAGATTGGGAAAGATAATTTTATGGTTTGTTTAATATATCCTGTTTTGTAGTGTAAAAAGTACAGAGATCAGTTCACAGATCAGCAAAAGCTTATATATGAAGAAAAACTGGAAGCAAGTGAACTTTTCAAGGACAAGAAGGCTTTATATCCAGCCAGGTAATGCCTGATTCTACTGCTTTTAATGTACAAGAAATTCAATATCCTTACATAGATTTGGGAAACTAAGCAAGATTTTGCTTTACATCCTAAGCAGGAAAGTGCATTTTCCTTGTTTGACAACATCTCTCAATAATTTGCCTTTACCATCACGAAAATTGACCTCAGTTAGAAGCAAACTTAGATGTTGTTACAGCCACCAGTCCTGTGATAGCAAGAACTTCTATCCAAAATCCATGGTGGTTTGTTGTTCTAACCCTCCCTGACCCACTTATGCCTTACAAGTTTGGGGAACTTCCAGGTGGGAACAGTTTTACCCTTTCCCCTCATTCCCATCAGGCTGTTTCCTGCCATAATAAAGGTAGAGTGAGCTGGAAGGCTCTAAGTGACAATGTCACTAACTCCCAGGTGAGCTGTCCTGGGGAGCTCTCCTGTGTTCAGACTTAAGGTGAAGACTGGGTAATTTAAGAGTTACACTGGTGCATATGTGTTTTTGCAAAGATACTTAAAAGAAATTTCTATTTCCATTTTAGAATTTTTTTTTCTTTTAATAATATGGAATCTCTGCAAATGTGTTTTTTGGTTTCTCAGATTGAGTTCTTTAAAACTGACAGATTCTTGTCATTGCTGTTTACAGAGCCAGCATTATTCAAGAAAGTGCAGTAGTACCTAATTTTATTTAAGGAATACACTTCTTTTGGTATGCAGTAAAACTGACAAAAGAGAGATATGATGCCCTTGATATAAGTTGGCTTACACTTTTTAAGTGAATACAAGCTTATAAATTGTCTTTTTTTCTTGAAAACAACTATCTTGTCCATCTCAAGAGAGTTTTCTCTTAGAAGCTGTAGTTTGAGCTGAGCAGGAACAAATAGAATGAGAAGCAAGGTTCAGCAGAGGGAGGAACAGGAATCTGCAAGAGTTTATGGGAACAGTTCCATGCTCTGCTTGTTGTTTGTGTGTTTCCTTGGTTTGGTGTCATTTTTTTATTGAGACATTTCCTGTTTTTCTGTAATGGGCTCAGTGTACATTTCTCTTTTTTTCCCCCTCAGTAGATCACTCACTTAATGGCTATATATGCTAGCTTGTGGTTTGTCCCTTATTTGCTTTGGGATGTCTTTTTATGCTTCTGGGAAAAGAGAAAGATGGTGCCTTTGGACTTTCCTATGAGCAAGCAGGTTTTTTTAGGTTTTGGTCAGTATGAATCTGCTTAGCATAGAGCTCCTTGGAAAGGAAGGAATTCTATTTATACCCCTGGTTTGGTACTTTTTACACCAAGGCTGAACAATGAAATAACCTACAGCAAAATATACACACACTCACGTATATATTTTTTAAAATTTATATACATGTATATTTATATATATGTGTATATATATATATATGAGAGTAATTTTTATCCAAGACATTCTTAAGTGGTATTTGTGATAAGGGAACTGTTGACTCATTTCAATTTTAGCTATGACATGTCATCATTTGATCAGGGATGAAGTCCACATGGAATCTACTGTTTTGCTGACTATGGTTTCATACTGCTAATTAATAAAAACCAAAAAACCTCAAAGCTCCAACATGGTGGAAAGTTGGAATGCTTTCCCTACCCTGCATTCATTTAGAAACATTTCCATCTCTTTTTGTCTGGTGTTCAGAGCTGATTAGCTCCTACTGTTGTTTTGTTGTATTTTTTTAAATCGGCCTAAGGGTAGAGAAAATTACTGTATAAAGTTTCTGATTATTTAGTATGATAATGGTTCATAGGATGTGGCTAATTTTCTGTCTGTAGTATAATTATTTAAGGAGAAAGAGGGACTTGTGGGTACTAAAATTCCAGTACCCTTCCTCTTCTTTCCCATCCCTCTGTGTGCCAGAGATGCAATGGCAAAGGCACTGCTGTTCCACGCAGGGCATTGGTTCCTCCTGGGCTCCAGTTTTTGCAATAATGCTTTAACTGAGGCTAAGTCACCATTTTAAAAGTGACTTCCAAACAAAGCAAGCAGCGACAATTCATCATTTCTTGGTCTGTAGTGAAGCCCTTGTTTGAACACCCTGAGGTGTGTAAAGATGGGGGAATTTGCAAGAGCAGCAGATGCTGACAAGGAGCTGCTGCACGTTTCACAAACAACAGCAGGTCTTGAAGGCAAGGTCATGTCTGTCACTGAAGTCCTGACTGTAGGCATCAACAGTGTGTCAGTCCTACTGGGGTTTTATTTTCTGCTTTCACAGACTCTCACTGGGTGATTTTAAATCGCAGATGACTGCATTTGCAAGGATGTTCATGTGTCTGATATCCAAAGCAATTGGGCCCATTTAATTGGAAAATGCTTCCAGAGCAAGGAAAAACCCCATCCTGTTCTTTGGTGATAACTTTCTCTTCACTTGACCACATTGAAAATGATACTTGGTGCATCTCCTCATGAAGGCTGTGCTGGTGTCAGGTTTGCTTCATGCCTGAGGTTCATGTAGAACTCGTGTTTCCTTTGCAGTGTTGGGCAGCCCTTCCAAGGGGCTTACCTGGAGATCAGCGAGAACCCCAAGTACAAAAAGCTCAAGGATGCTGTGGATGAAAAGATCATTATTGCAGAAGTTGTCAATAAGATCAATAGAGCCAATGGGAAGGTAATCACATGGATTTGATTTATCAAGAAGGGTAGATCAGTTTTGTTACAAATACATTGAAAGTGTAATACTCTGAGGATTTTTTAAATAATGTATGTTTTTAAGGGCAAGACTGGAAATGTTGGTTTTATGTAACTTGGTGATTTTAGACACCTCTTTTAAATGTACATAAAAATTACTAAAATCTTGTTTTGTAGTTTCCAGGGACTTTCCAAACAAAAAAGGTATCTCATCAACTGGTAACAGACTGTATTGTGTCACAACTAAATGTAGTGTCAGTACTCAGCTAAGATCTTCTATTTGCCAATTAAAGAAAATAAACATGTAGTGGATATCTTACTCAAGTATTTAGAAAACTTAACTTTTCAAAGTCCATGCTGTCAATCAAGCTCTGATTATCACATTTTGTTATCTTTTAAAATTATGAGTGGCATACTCTTCTAGCTTAACCTGTCTTCCAAAGCTCTTTGGAAGGAAGAGGCAAGTTTCTTGTATCGTTTGAATAAAGTTGTTAAATATGGTGGGTACCTTTTTATTCTGCTAACATAGAACACATTTTACATTTAAATTATACTTATTAAAACAGGAAGTATTATTCTGGCTTAGTAAACTTAATTGCTTTCACCATATCTGTCTAAATATTAGAAGTAGTAGGTCTCAACTTCTCAGCTGTAGATGCCATTTATGCATTTGTAGGAGTGAAATTAGTTTGCCCATTGTTGATGCCAAGTTAATTTTCTGGTTTAGAAGAAACTAATTAAATGAAGACAATATCTTTCCTGTACTTTCATAGGCTACAGCTCTCAAGATTTAAAAAAAAAAATTAATGAACTATGGTTCTACGTGCTTAAGGCAGCTACTTCTTAATTTTAATACAGATTTTATTCTTTAAAATTTTACAGGAGAAAAATGTGTATGTGGATTAAGTTCTCATTTCTCTTTCTTACTATTTTTTAAGACAAATATAAGAACACACATTTTATGCTTTAAAAATATTTGTCTTTTGAAAATATGAATGCTTATCCTCCTAAAGGATAATTCCAAGAGATAAAGGGAGGAGAACATAACTCTGAAAAGTACTTATGTGATTTGTGTTGCTCTGCATTATAGTTTTGGTGAATAATGCTCAATATAGAGACTTAGTGTGTGATGATTTTCCTAGAGATTTAAAGAGCATGAGAAATGAGGTTATCCTGATTTGCATAGTTTCAGAGTTTGACTTTCTGGATTTTACAGCTGTAAGCCAGTAATTAAAGGAACTGTTTATACCTAAGCATATGTGCCAAAATGAGCTAAGCTTCTCAGTCTATAATTAGACACATAAATAAATTTGACCTGATTTTGACTGATCTGCAGCTTTTACTGAACATCAAATGTTCACATTTGCTAATGTGGGCCAGGCTTTTTAACTCTGTGAACTCTTTGGAGTCTTAGTAGGTGCTCAATGAAAACTAGCTCTCCCCTCATGTGGACAATGATCTGCATTTTTGCATTTTCACAGGCTGCATCCAGGATTTTCTTATTAACCAAAAACAACGTCCTTCTTGCGGATCAAAAATCTGGGACTATCAAGTCGGAGGTTCCACTGGGAGATGTTACCAAAGTGTCCATGAGCTCCCAAAATGATGGATTCTTTGCAGTGCACCTCAAGGAGGTTAATATGTTTTACACACATTGATGTCAAACCTGTTTGTTAATTATCTTGTAGCATTAAACCAGAGGGGTTTAAGCTTGTATGCTTGGAAATTGATTTAACTTTGCCATAGCTGAAAAAAGCTTTGATTTAAAGCTACTGAAGCCAAATGAGAACAGTTTATTACATTATGAACGATCATTTAACTGTGAAAATCAGACTTTGTGTTTCACTGCAGTCTCTTCAGGATCAGAGTTTTCCACTTGTAATATGGTTCAGGTACCTTGTGCCAGTGCTTTCCTTACATATACTGGCAGAATATTTCTCTCTTCTTTATGGGATGCCAAGAAGTCGACGTTGAGGCACAGCTAATTTGTAACTCAGTTCTAAGGAGCTTAGCTCAGTGCTATATTTGCCTCACTGCACTGTAACCATTGCTCTGCTAAATTCATTAAGCTGGCATCTGTATTCTA